>NC_135962.1:9287054-9587054 GCF_053455715.1 Rhinoraja longicauda
CTTAAGTCAGTGCACAATTCCAGATTTGTTTTTTAGTTTGGCTCAGATTCTTGGATTCTTCAAAGATAGTACATGAAATCCAGGATATCTTTGCTAACCTTATTTGTCTTTGTGGATTGAAATGCTTCATGATTCTCACATGATTATTCCACTTAACTTTCAGCTACTGCCCCTGCCCTGTTTCTCACTCCCTCCACTAATCCCCTCCCTCTTGCAATCCCATTAACCCCTTTCCACTCTCCCACTTCTCTCTCCCACAACTCCCTGACTCCATCTACTAACTCACCTGGCAAATTGCTTAGTGCAAGGCGTATTCTCAGCCACCAGTTACCCTCCAAGTGCTGCAGGACAAATCTGCCCACAAATTCAAGCCTAATGGTTTAAGAACCACCATTTTAATGGTCTGCGAAATCCATTCATCCATTTTCAGATGGCACAGTGAAGGGACTGGTAAATGTTGTTGCCTTACAGCTCTGGCATCCCTGGTTCATCCTGACCTCTGGTGCTGGAAGTTTGCAAGTTCACCCCGTGACTGTTGGAGTTTCCTTTGGACACTCTGGTTTCCTCCCACGAAACAAAGGCATGCAGAGCAAATTGGCTGCTGCAAACTGCCCTTTGTGTGCAAGTGAGGGATAGAATCTGGTGGGAAGAATGTGAGAATGTGGGGATAATAAAGTGGGATTAGTGTAAAAGGATGCTTGATTATCAGGGTGAATTTAGGTGTGGAAAAAAACGTCTTTATTTATGCTGTATGAATTTATAATTATATGATTCAGAAATCGGAGGTGCAAAGGGAGTTGGGAATGCTGGTACAGGATTCCCTAAAAGTTAAATTTCAAGTCAAATCAGTAGTTAGGAAGGCGAATCCAAGCACAAGAATTTATTTTGTGAGGGTTGATACACAAAAAATGGAATATAATGCTGAGACAAAAATTCTAAAACAATGTTAACTTTTTGTAAGGGATGAATATAAAAAAGGTAGAACCGTACACCACATGAACAGACCTTCAGCCCACAATGTCAATGAAAACAATGACAAGTTAAACTAAAGTTAAACTCCTTTGCTTACATGTGATCTGTATCCCTGTGTAGCGGCCAGCTTCTCGTCTATATCAATTAGCTCCCAAGCTGCCACTTGCATAGGCCGGGTCAGCGATAAGCGTAATGACTCAAACAACTAATAACAGAGATACTCCTTGGCGTTTAATAGTCAGCCTCTTTATTTGAACATGCAAAAACATATTGGCATGTCTCTTGTCCTCGACTGGTTATTAATTTCTAAGTAAAATTCCATATCTTACCACTGTCTATGCGATCGTTACGAATTGCCAGATATAACTTTGACGCAGTTTGTATTAATCTTCTAGTTAATAAAACTTACAAGGCGATTGCATCATGGCTGATAAATCTTTTGGCAGAGCTTCTAGCTGACCCTCTGTCAGCACCTCCCAGCTGACATACTCTGCCAGCACGTACCCAACTGCCCGTACTCTGGCTCCGCCCAGCCCCTACGTAAGCATTGCTAGAGTGTCCAGACAACAGCAGAATACAAGGTAATGATATTAATAAGTAAAAATAACTAATAACTGCAAAATGGCTCCTACATCCTGTCTACCCATAATCCCATTACTTACAAAAGAGCCATTAAAAGTGCAGGTTCTAACTTGTACTGTTTCTGTATTCTTGAATATTATCCAGTGCTGAACCTTCTATTTTGATGTTGCTCGATTCAATCTTGGTATACACTGCCAGATAGATTCCAGTATATTGCAGGGTAGCTGACGTAACACGTTTCAATGGATGTTCCTTTGCTCCATCATAGTAAATCCAATCTGGTCCAAGATACATTAAACCAGTGATGTGTCCTATGCCTTCAGGAGGGAGATTTCCCAAACAAACAAACAGGAGCTGATACCTGTAACAAAAATACAAGAGGTATAAAGTTTAATTGAAAGTGATTGGGTTGCTGGAACACTTATCACAGGATATGGAACTCAGAGTACAGCACAGGTACATGCCGGCCACACAGCATGTTCATGCCGACCATCGTAAACTCATCCCATTTTCCAGCACTTTGCCTGTAATGCTTACCTGGATATTCATTAAAAATATATGAATATCTGCTTCTACACCCACTCATAAAGTATGTTCCAGATTCCAACCACACTCTGGGTGAAAAAGTTCTTCTTCAGAACTCCTCTAAACTTCCGATACCTAACCTTAAAGCTATAACTTCCGATTTTAGACACCTCGCCTGTGAGAAACGTTTTTTTACTATCTATCCTATTTACTGTATGCCTCTTATAATTTTGTATTCCACTATTAGGTAATTCCTCGGCCTCCAAGGAAATTAAACTCAGAATATCCAGAATAAGTATGAAATTGAAGCACACCGTGCCAGATAACATCATGATGAATCTTCTTCTCCCCCCCCCACCCCATCCCCAGTGCAATCAGAACTTCACATGGTATTTAAGTGTAGCCTATGAAGGTATACTGCAATTTCCCTGTTCTTGTAGGTCAACCAATACTAAATTGAACTTCCACAGGTGGACAGTAGAGAACATATTGACTGGTTGTATCACAGCCTGGTTCATCAACTTGAATGCTTAGGAATGAAAGGGATTAGAAAAAGTGGTGAACCACTGCCCGGTCTATCACGGGTACTGACCTCCCCACCATCAAGGGATCTGTAGATGGCGCTGTCTCAAAAAAGCAACCAGCAACAACAAGGACCCCGCCCATGCTTTCATTTCACTAGCAGCTTGGGATACATCTCTCTAGTCCCTGAGGATTTATCCATCACTAAATGTACTAAGGCACCAAATACCTTTTCCCTTTCAATGGTAAAGCTCTAGACTTTTGCCATTGCCCTCCCTGAATTCTCCATCAACAATGTCCACCTCCTTATTGAATACACATGAAAAAGTTTAATTTAAAACCTCATTTACGTCCTGACTCCATGCTCAGATTAACCTTTTGATCGCCAATGAACCCAGCTCTTTCCCTCTTAACCTTCTGCTCTGTATATACTCATATAATGGTTTGGGATATACTTTAATCTTCTCTGCCGTGATATTTATAGCAGTCTCAGCTTCCTATTTAATTTCTAAGTCCTTCTCTGCAATTTCTATATGCAGGCCCCCAGCATTTTCAGTTCTCTACACCTGCCATATGCTTCCTTCAGCTAACCCTTAATTTCCCATGCAATCCAGCATTCCTTGGATTTCCTGTCCTTTGAGGGCATGGATAGGTGAATGCTCATAGTCTTTTACTCAGGAAAGGGGAATCTAAAACTACAGGGCACAGGTTTGAGTTGAGAAGTTGCAAAGACGTTAGCTCCTATTCTGAATTTCGCTGTCTCTGCCACAACTGCTCCCAAGATAAGGCTTTCCATTCTAAGAATTTTGAGGTGTCCACTTTCTTTAGTGAACGTGATTTCCCCCTTGCTGTCATAGATGGATCATTCATCTGCATATCCATTGTGGCCTGTCATCTCTCTCTCTCGCTCCTGTCCTTGGGTGGCGTCTGTGTGGAGTTTGCATGTTTCTCCTTTGGAGACCCGTATGGGCTTCTTAGGATGCTCTGAATTCTCACGTCCTAATGACGTGCGGGTTTGTAGTTTAATTGGCATCTTCAGATTTTACCTAATGTGTAAGGGATGAGACGAATGTTGAAATTCATGAAACTAGTGTGAATGGGTAAATGATTGTTGGCGTGGACTCAGTGGGCCAAAGGGTTTGTTTCCATGTTGTATCTCCAAACTAACCTAAATTAAACTAAGTAAACCTGCCATTCTTTGTTCATCCTCTCCTCTCCCCAGCTTTCTTTCCCCTGCCCCCTATAATCAGTCTGAAGATCGGAACCGATCCACAACATCACCTATCCATGTTCCCTAGAGAAGCCATCTGATCTGTTGAGTTACTCCAGTACTTTGTTTCCTTCGTTTTTCTTGTTGGTCATAGCGTCATAGAGTGATACAGTAAAACCTCATTTACATCCTGACTCCATGCACAGATTACCCCTTTGACCACTAATGAACCTGACTCCTTCCCTCTGACCCTCTTGCCCTCAATATACATAAAATGGTTTGGGATATTCTTTAATCTTTTCTGCCATGATATTTAAAACAGTCTCTCAGCTTCCTATTTAATTTCTAAGTACTCCTCTACAAATCCTATAGGCAGGCCTCCCCCATTTTCAGTTCTCTATACCTGCCGTATGCTTCCTTTATTTTCTTTATCCAACTCTCAATTTACCTTGCAATCCAGCATTCCTTGGACGTCCTATTCTTTGGGGGCATGGATAGGTGAATGCTCATAGTCTTTTGCTCAGGGAAGGGAATCAAAAACTAGAGAGCACAGGTTTAAGTTGAGAGGTTGCAAAGACGTTATCTCCTATTCTGAATTTTTCTGTCTCAGCTGCAGCTACTCCCAAGATAGGCTTTCCATTCTATGAATTCTGAGATGTCCTCTTTCTTTAGTAAACGTGGTTTCCCCCTTACAGTTATAGATGGATCATTCATCTGCATGTCTATTGTGCCCTGTAGTCTCTCTGTCTCATTCCTGACCTTGGAAGCTATCTGTGTGGAGTTTGCATGTTCACCTTTAGGAGACCCCTATTGGTTTCCTTTGGATGCTCTGAATTCTTCTCCCATCTTAATGACGTGCGGGGTTTGTAGTTTAATTGGCGTCTGCAAATTTTACTTAGTGTGTAAGGAATGAAACGAATGTGGGATTTCATAGAACTAGTGAATGGGTAATTGATTATCGGCATAGGCCAAACGGCCTGTTTCCATGCTTTATCTCCAAACTAACCTAAGCAAAGTAAACCTGCCATTCTTTGTTCTTCCTCTCCTCTCCTCTCCTCAGCTTTTTTTCCCCTTCCCCCTATAATCAGTCTGAAGATGGGAACTGATCCAAAACGTTACCTATCCAACTTCCCCATTGATGACCCGTTAAGTTACTCCAGTACTTTGTGTCCTTTCTTTTTGTTCTTTGGTCGTAGAGTCATAGAGTGATACAATGTGGAAACAAGCTCATTGGCCCAACTTGTCCACACTGGCCAACATGTCCCAGCTACACTAGTCCCACCTGCCCGCATTTGGTTCATGTCCCTCCAAACCTGTCCAAACCTAGTCTATTCTTTTGGAACATCAAATATCCTTGAATATTGAGTTTCTGGTGCAAATCACCATTCAATAATGTCTCTGTTACACATATTACATCAAACATATTGATTTCTATGTGTGCTAACAACTCACTGCCAGGAGGATATAAATCAGTTCCTGATGTGGGCCGAGAATTGGCAGATGCCGTTCAATCCAGGCAAATGTGAAGAATTGCATTTTGGGAGATCAAATGTAAGGGGAAAGGAAAGAGTAAATGGCAAGACCAATATCAGCATTATTGTACAAAGGGATCTTGGGGTTCACGTTCATAACTCCCTGAAAGTAGCAACATACTGTATGTAGATAGAGTAAAAAAGATGGTATGCTTGCCTTCATTTGTCGGCGTATTGAGTATAATAGTCAGGAAGTCATGTTGCAGCATTGTAAAAGTCTGGTCAAGTCACATTTCGGGTATTATGTGAAGTAGTGGTTAATCCATTACAGGAAGAGAATTCAGACAAGGTTTACTTTGATGTTGCCTGGATTAGAGTGTATTAACAATCATGAGAGTTTGGACAAGCTTGGACTGTTTTCTCTGGAGTGATGGAAGCTGATAGATTGTTATAAAAGTTTGAATGGCTTATTCTTGTGCTGTTCTGTTCTATATTCTAAATCTATATTTTAAATCCCATTCCAATACTGACCCTTGCATAACTTGGTGGTAGTGAGACCCCCTTCTTGTACTGCAACCATGTGTACTTCCAACAGGTTGGTGGATAGAGATGAGAGTGTGGCCCTATATCTGCTGCCCTAAGGGCTGGCAGATGTGCTGTGGAATATCTTGTACTGTCTCCTTACCTGTCACCAAATACCGAAAGTTCCATATTGATACTGTCAAGGTTCATTTGGGCTGCAATCTCCTCCAGTGAGATGAACAAAAAAGGAGGCCTGTGTGCAAAATAACAGTAATGTAACAACAGCATAGAAAACAGGGTGATGACCTGGTCTCATGCTTTTGGTCTCGGCTCTGGGCATGGATCCGGTTTGGGTAGAGTGAAAACCTTTGTTGGCTCAATCATTCGAATGCAAGATACCAGGAGATGGATGTCCAGTGCCAATGAGTCAACATTGCCTCGGCCTAAATTGGTTATCTTCAGCAAAATGAACAGAATTGGGCAACCAGATCATTGCTAACCATTTATATTACTTTGCAAAATTCAGGATACAGGTGAGTCTGTGCAAATGGCTGGTTGTAGGGAATGTGCTGATTGAAGGGGAACTATCAAAGGGATATAAATCATACGGCAGTCATGGCTTATGGTTTCATCAGCCCCGTGTCATTAATATCGTGATGAAGTGTAGCAATCCAGGTGCTTGAGAGGGTGAGAAAACCATTCTGATTACATGTTCACAATGCTGGCAAGGCGAACATTTAATGCCAGTTCCTAATTGCCATTGAACTGAGTTGATTGCTAAGCAATATTAGAGGAGAGTCAAGATTCAATCATAGCCTCAGCTATACCACATAGAGGTGGGGGAAGGTAATGAATCAGCTCATTGGGGCTGGGGGAGGGGGTTGGAAAAGAGTGACCAGGGAGAGAGATAACCAGGGTGCATCAGAAGTGGGAAAGGAGCACAGGGGGAGTGGGCTACCTGATGTTCATATCAGGAGGTTGCCCTAGTGGAACATAAGGTTCTGTTCTAGTTTTCTTTTAACTTCATCCTGGAAATGCAGAAGGCTGAAGATAGACAATTGGAGCAGGAATGGGAAGATAAGTTGGAATGATGTGCAACCGAATACTCAAGGTATCCTTTGTGCAATGTGAAAGGGACAGTGTTTACTTGAATCGTGTAAACAGTCTGTTCTTGTTATTTATGTTATAAATCAATTTTGTTGAACATACTAATTGGATCAGAAACATACTGTAATAGATCTCCCCAAGTTCCAAGCCATTTGTAGAAGGGACTCTTTCAATGCTCAGTGACTCTCACTCTCGTGGATGTCAATGTGCCATGCTCCTGATTGCTCCTCTCAGTGCTCTTCTCTATCCTCCCTCTCGTCTGTCTTCCTCCTCCCCCCTCCTCTCTCTCCCCCTCCTTTCCTCCCCACCTCCCCCCCTCAACCTCACCACCCCCACACTGCCCCCCCCCCCTCCAACCTTGAGCCTCATCATTTTGTCTATTTATCCTCAGAGCAGGAGGTAGAGGTGAAACACATTCATGAAGCACTGATGTTAGTATAGCAGCACTACCCATATCCCTATCTTTGCTGGGTACTTCACTCCGCACCTGGCCTTTGGTACAAGGTATTAATCCTTGCAGTTGAAGGTCAAGCTCTTTGTTTACTTGACCCTTCTTTCGGAATCAACATAGTCGTGTTAGTTAGAAAGCTGAGCAGGTAAAGTTGTTGCACCTTTCTTTGCAGGTCGATTGGTGATTGCCAGTCTGTTCACAGTAATTGGTTGTCACGTCTTGCAGATTCATAGGGTCGTTCTGATTTTTAAACATACTGGGAAGAAAAAACAATGCAAAAAGGTTTTTTAGTTTTGAGATACAGCATGGAAGCAGGCCATTCGGCCCACCTAGTCAATACCAACCATCACCAGTTCTATGATATCCCCACTTTCTTATTCACTCCCGACACATTAAGGGCTATTTTACAGCGGCCAATTAACCTACAAATACGCCTGTCTTTGGTATGTGCGAGGAAACCAGAGCACCTGGAAGAAACGTACACGGTCACAGAGAGAACGTGCAAACTCCACACAGACAGCAATTATGGTCTGGATCGAACCTGGGTCTCTGGCACCATGAGGCAGCAGTTCCACCAGTTGCACCACTGTGTTGCCTAAACTTGGAACTAAAACAGAAAATACTGGAAGAACTCACTCAGTGAAACAGCTTCTGCGGAAAGAGAAAGCAGGGACTCTTGCTCAGAACTGGGAGAAGAGTAGAGTTTCCACAATAGAGTTGGGGAGGGATGAGGTGCAAGGCAAAAGATGTAAATAGGTTAAGGCAGATCAGGTGATCAGGTGTATGAGTGCTCACTGTTAAGGGAGGCATTACAAAAACAGGATGAGAAAAGGACATAAGCATGGTAATGGGAAACAAGAGAGAGCAGTTTACCTGAAGTAGGAAAATTCAAGACACACAGAAATTGTAGGAAAATTCCAGAGAAAAACAAACAAACTACTGGAGGAACTCAGTGGGTTGAGTAGAATCTGTGGAGCATCTGTGTGATGTTTTGGTTTAAGACCTTGCATCAGCAGAGTGTGGTAGGAAGAGGGAAACCTCATACTAATAATGTGGGTGCTGGTAGCATTAGTTGGTTGAATTTCCGCCAAATGTTCACATGGGATGTAGCTATCTTCCCTCCATACTCTCGATCCTGATGCAAGATGTCGGTCTGAAACTTCAACCATTGTTTAGCCTCCAAGGATGCTGCTTGACCCGCTGAGATCCTCCAACAGCATGTCTTTAAAAAAATTAAAGTTAATTCCAGAAGGTTGCAAATTTCTGAAGAAGGGTCTCGACCCAAAAAGTGACCCATTCCTTCTCTCCCGAGATGCTGCTTGACCCGCTGAGTTACTCTAGCATTTTGTGTCTACCTTTGATGGAAGATAGGATGTTGTTCTATTTTAAGTTGGGCGTCAGTATGGCAGTGTGGGTTGAGAGGCAAACAAGCAGCTTCAAATAGGCCACACTTCATTCACAATACCCAACAGGGATGCAATGAGATAATAAACATCAGGTGCAGTGGATAAACCCAGATGATCCAATGCCTTCATCAGAAATTATGTTCATAGATTCATAGTATAGAGAGATAAAGCAGGGAAGATGATGCCTACTGTTGCATGATCTATCGAGTTACTCCTCTTCCTACATAAATTCCATTTTATATTCTTCCAATTTTCTTTTCAACTGTCACCCATCCCACTCCAAATCCCACCATTCACTTACGAAATGGGGAATATTTCACTGGCCTTTAACCTTTCAAAGTGATTAGCCAAGCATTCAAAGAGATGTTAGCGACACCTTTGTTATGCAGTAAATTGTAGTTACAGAGATCATTGGAACAAGGCAAAATGGAGAAGCTCAGAGAGAGATGTTTTTTGTAGGGTTGCATTTGACTTGCCTGTGGCTGACGGTAAAACAAAAACAATCTCTGATTGTGGCCTTTAGCTAATTTTGTTCAGAGAATTTGTTTTGGTAACTACTTACTTTGACTCTATTTTCATAAAAGGTGTAGAGTAATCAGACATTATAGAAACAACTTTACGGCACCGCAATCTGGCCAAGGCTCCTGCAGTCCGATCCCAATTATTTCCTGCAAGGTCCAGTATAGGATCCGGGTTACTCAGGAGACTGTTGTTGGTGATTTTCAGCCATTCAAATCTGGCTCTGTCAAATTCTCCACATCCAATATCTTCAAATATTTTCTTTAGATCCAACCCAAATTTATTTTGCTCATCAATAAATTTAGTGATCATGTTATTGTGAGAAAGGCTCAAATATAGGCAAGCTAGGAATGTATTTATATGGCAGCAGTTAATCAAAGTTATTTCATTCAAGTGATCAGGATTATCTTTGGTTTGACTTCCAACTATATTACATGGCATTTTTGAATCCCCAAGGATGTTTTTGAGCATTATTTGCTCTTTTTTGGCTTCTTTGGCTTTCTTTAATTCTTCAGGAAAATGTTCGAACACAATCCCAGCAGCTGGCATGTTCTCTATGGAACTGTGAATACAAAATAGAAATGTTTCCATTACTTAATAATCTAAGTACAAACTGTATTTATGCATATGGTCATTGTTGATCCTCTGAGATTTATCATCGTTTCTGTACCCAACAATAACTATCTCCTCTGAGAAAGTTCTGAGCCTTCTCTCCTTGTTATTATTGTTACTAATATCTCACTTCACCCAGACACCTTAACTTGTAATGCAAAGTTTGAAGCTTTTAGGAATCACCACTATCAAGAAAAACTCAATTGGGATTACAAAAACATGATCAGATGTACCAAATCCTTTCCACCATCTGTAAGATTATTGTAGGATAAACACAAAATACTGGGACAGGCAGCATCTTTGGATGGAAAGAATGGCGAAGGAAATACGGCACATCTTGGCGCACAATACGTAACAGCATGCCACAACCGGAGAGACGGTGAATGACCAAAATGTGCACGTACACTCGTACATAAATTGACACTAAGGAAATTAATATCAACCTGCTAAACTTGCTACCTTGCTGTACTGTTTACAACTGCAAGAACGAGTAGCAATCGATAAAAGGCTATAAATGTATTGCGTGAATATATATATAGATATGTATGTATATGTATGTATATGTATGTATATGTATGTATATGTATGTATATGTATATGTATATATATATGTACAGGGGCATATCGACCCATGCATTGTATACTTGTTTTTATATTCATGCATTTTAAATATGTATGTTATGTTCTATACTTTGGCAATATAATGATGTATCTTATCATGCCAATAAAGTTTTAAAATTGAAATTGAATTGAAATTGAATGGGTGGCATTTCGGGCTGAGACCCTTCAGACTTTATTGAGATGGAACTCTCCATATGACTGGATAAGTGCAGTGTCAATAATCCTCAAGGAACTCAACAAAACCAAATGGCCCACTTAATTCACACTCCACTCATCAACATGATAAAAAATTGGTACAAATTTGTAGTGAGCCAGTGCAGATTAGCATGATTTGGTTAGACTGTAAAAGAAAAGAAGCAAAAATGGTGGAGATTGAGGAGATGGTACTATTTTAAGGGTTTTCTATATCTCAATATATTTAAAGTGCAAAAAGAAAATTCATCCTTTTTTAAATACTTGATAGATTTATTAACTTTGTATATTTTTGGAATGTTTAATTTTTTAGGATGCCTGCAACAAAAACATTCAAACACTTCAACATTTCAAATGTTTTTTAATGTATCAATCTATCAAAGCTTTTAAATGTTTATCTTCGAAAGCATTTGAATAAACAAACAATAGTAAAATGATCAATAAACAGAATCTGTGTCAATCTGAGGGATTGCTGGGGGAAGCAAGAGTAGAAATTGCAGGCCCTGCCGATTGAGCTTCATGAATCATCATTAGAGACGGCTGAGGTGCTGGAAGACTGAATGGTGGCTACTGTTGTGCCTCTATTTCAGAAAAATAAAAACCTGGGTACTCTTGACTAGTGAGCCTAACATTTGTGATAGATAAATTACTGGGGTGGATTCTGAGGGATAAGAGATATATATGTGCATTTGGATGGACTGGCGGTATTAGGGATAGTCACCATGGTTTTGTAAGTGGGAGTTTGTGTCTTTCGAATCAGAGTTTTTTAAAGAAGTTGTGGTGACACCTGGTGGCAACCCAAGGCCACAACGAACCATCGGCTCTAGAGGGCGGCGTCTTGGTGTGGAAGGCGCTAGCCACGGGGGCGGCACCTGAGTTGGTATTCAAAGCCGGTCAACGCCCGTGACTGGGGGAGTACTGGGGAGCTGTACTGGAGAGAATAAACACGTCTAGTGCACGCAACTCGTGTCCGATTCGTTTTTGGCTGGACTCCTTCGCGTTTCTGCTACATTGGTGACCCCGACGTGACCGAACACGCACCCTTGCAGTGCCCGTATGAAGGTTCCTTTCACGTGCTGCGGCGCGGGACTACTACATTTGATTTGGAAATGGGAGGCCGGCGCGAAACTGTGTCTGTGGCTCGTTTGAAACCTGCCCACTTGGACCTGAGCGAGCCAGTCCATGTGCCTCAACCACCCCGTCGCGGGCGTCCGCCATCCCGGACTCCCGGATATTCTTCCGAATCGAGCAAGCCCCTGGGGCGTGGGATTGTATCTACGCGTTCGGGCTGCCTCATTCGGTGTCCCATTTGGTTCAGTGCCTCTGGTTCTGGGGAGGGTCATGTGGTGACACCTGGTGGCAACCCAATGAACCATCAACTCTAGAGGGCTGCATCTTGGTGTGGGAGGTGCTCGCCACGGGGGCGGTATCTGAGTTGGTATTTAAGGCCGGGCAAAGCCTGTGACTGGGGAAGTAGTAGGGAGCTGTACTGGGGAGAATAAACACGTCTAGTGCATGCAACTCGGGTCCGATTAGTTTTTGGCTGGACTCCTTCGCGTTCCTGCTACAAAGTAACCAAAATGATGGACTGAGGGATGATCTTATAGAGATGTATCAGATCTTGAAGGCAATTCATTAGGAGTCATTTAACATGAGTAGAGGAATCAAGAACTAGAGGACATTGGTTTAAGGCGCGAGGGAAAAGAATTTGTGAGAACGTAAGCGGCAACTTTTTCATAAAGAGGGTGATAAATATATGTAACAAGCTGCCAGAGAAGGTCTTTCAGGCAAGTACTATAACAACATTTAATGAACATTTGGACAGGTACATGGATCCGAAAGGTTTAGGAGAAAGGGGTCAAATGTGTGCAGGTGGGACTAGCGTAGATGGAGCATTTTGGTCAGCACGGGCAATTTGAGCCACATAACCTAATTGTGTGCTGAATGTTTCTATGATTCCGTAAAATGTGTTCCTTCATTACTTCACAGAAGATAACTAAAAAGGCAATACGGGGAGAAAAGATGAGGTAGGAGGGTAAACTAGCCAATAATATAAAGGAGGATAGTAAAAGCTTTTTTAGGTATGTGAGGAGGAAAAAAATAGTCAAGGCAAATGTGGGTCACTTGAAGACAGAAGCAGGGGAATTTATTATGGGGAGCAAGGAAATGGCAGACGAGTTGAACCGGTACTTTGGATCTGTCTTCACTGAGGAAGATACAAACAATCTCCCAGATGTTCTAGTGGCCAGAGATCCTAGGATGACGGAGGAACTGAAAGAAATCCACATTAGGCAGGAAATGGTTTTCGGTAGACTGATGGGACTGAAGGCTGATAAATCCCCAGGGTCTGATGGTCTGCAACCCAGGGAACTTAAGGAGATGGCTCTAGAAATTGTGGACTCATTGGTAATTATTTTCCAATATTCTATAGATTCAGGATCAGTTCCTGTGGATTGGAGGGTAGCTAATGTTATCCCACTTTATAAGAAAGGAGGGAGAGGGAAAACGGGCAATTATAGACCAGTTAGTCTGACATCAGTGGTGGGGAAGATGTTGGAGTCAATTATAAAAGACGAAATTGCGGAGCATTTGGATAGCAGTAACAGGATCGTTCCAAGTCAGCATGGATTTACGAAGGGGAAATCATGCTTGACTAATCTTCTGGAATTTTTTGAGGATGTAACTAGGAAAATTGACAGGGGAGAGCCAGTGGATGTGGTGTACCTCGACTTTCAGAAAGCCTTCAACAAGGTCCCACATAGGAGATTGGTGGGCAAAATTAGAGCACATGGTATTGGAGGTAGGGTACTGACTTGGATAGAAAATTGGTTGACAGACAAAGCAAAGAGTGGGGATAAATGGGTCCCTTTCAGAATGCAAGCAGTGACTAGTGGGGTACCGCAAGGCTCGGTGCTGGGACCGCAGCTATTTACAATATACATTAATGATTTGGATGAAGGGATTAAAAGTACCATTGGCAAATTTGCAGATGATACAAAGCTGGGTGGCAGTGTGAACTGTGAGGAAGATGCTATGAGGTTGCAGGGTGACTAGGACAGGTTGTGTGAATGGGCGGATGCATGGCAGATGCAGTTTAATGTGGATAAGTGTAAGGTTATCCACTTTGGTGGTAAGAATAGGAAGGCAGATTATTATCTGAATGGTATCAAATTAGGAAAAGGGGACGTAGAACGAGATCTGGGTGTCCTAGTGCATCAGTCACTGAAAGGAAGCATGCAGGTCCAGCAGGCAGTGAAGAAAGCCAATGGAATGTTGGCGTTCATAACAAGAGGAGTTGAGTATAGGAGCAAAGAGGTCCTTCTGCAGTTGTACAGGGCCCTAGTGAGACCGCACCTGGAGTACTGTGTGCAGTTTTGGTTTCCAAATTTGAGGAAGGATATTCTTGCTATTGAGGGCGTGCAGCGTAGGTTTACGAGTTTAATTCCCGGAATGGCGGGACTGTCGTATGTTGAAAGACTGGAGCGACTAGGGTGGAAATGCACTGGAATTTAGAAGGATGAGAGGGGATCTTATCGAAACATAAAAGATTATTAAGGGGTTGGGCACGTTAGAGGCAGGAAACATGTTCCCAATGTTGGGTGAGTCCAGAACCAGGGGCCACAGTTTAAGAATAAGGGGGTGGCCAATTAGAACGGAGATGAGGAAAATCAAATTTCAGTCAGAGAGTTGTAAATCTGTGGAATTCTCTGCCTCAGAAGGCAGTGGAGGCCAATTCTCTGAATGCATTCAAGAGAGAGCTAGATAGAGCTCTTAAGGATAGCGGAGTCAGGGGGTATGGGGAGAAGGCAGGAATGGGGTACTGATTGAGAATGATCAGCCATGATCACATTGAATGGTGGTGCTGGCTCGAAGGGCCGAATGGCCTACTCTTGACCTATTGTCTATTGTCATCCGCATTCTATTTGAAAGAGTTCCCAGATATATCGGAAGGTCCCCGCAAGGCAGTTTTTTTAAACGTTATTTGGGCGAGCAGCTTCTAGCATGTTCCACTTTATAGCCAAAACCTCTCCTACATTGGTGCAGTCTTCCCCCCTCCCCCTCCCCTTATCCTCCCTCCCCCGAAGATAGATTTAAACTTTTAAATGTGAATAACTTAAAAAAATATAACACCGATTTCAATGAAACATCTTGCATTAGCACCAAAGGGATGACGGTGAATAAGGCGGGCCTAAAATTGGCGTGCTATTGTGTACCACTCAGAAACAAAAAAACAAATGATTAAAAAAAAATATATATATATATATATATAGATGACTCAGATCCATAGAAGTAGAACTTCAAGATATGCAATCATTGCAGATCCACACCCACAGCATGAGTTTCATGAAGAAAATTAAGTTTCTTACCGTGCATCCACTTGTGTATGAACCGCCATTACAGTAATCGGCACTACAGTAAGGTGCTTCTGCGTAACATACGTTCTGCGCAACTTCCGTTCTGCCTTTTCTATTGTTTCCTACCGGCCGTCCCACCCAAACAATAATCCGTTCCAATTAATTTGCCTTGATTGCAATGTTAGATGTTAGATGAAGATAAACGTGACACTGCAAACAACTGCAAATACCTCTTGCACCCATGCAGAACTCACTGACTTCATACACTTCACCTCCAATTTCCATCCTGCCCTTAAATATACCTGGATAATCTCTGACATCTCCCTCCCGTTTCTGGACGGGATTTACTATAAACCCACTGACTCGCACAGCTATCTGGATTACACTTCTTCCCACCCGGTCCCCTGCAAAATGTCTATCCCCTACTCCCAATTCCTCCGTCTACGCCGCATCTGCGCCCGGGATGAGGTGTTTCACACTAGGGCTTCTGAGATGTCCTCGTTCTTCAGAAAACGGGGCTTCCCCTCCTCCATTATAGATGAGGCTCTCACTAGGGTCTCTTCTACATCCCGCAGCTCCGCTCTTGCTCCCCCTCCCCCCACTCGCAACAAGGACAGAATCCCCCTCGTTCTCACCATCCACCCCACCAGCCAGCGGATCCAACATATCATCCACCAACATTTCCGTCACCTACAACGGGACCCCACCACTGGCCATATCTTCCCATCCCCTCCCCTCTCTGCGTTCCGCAGAGACCGTTCCCTCCGTAACTCCCTGGTCCACTCGTCCCTTCCTACCCAAACCACCCCAACCCCGGGCACTTTCCCCTGTCACGTGGCGGCGCCTAACGGCAGCGGCTGACTAGCAGTCTGTCCGTCTTTTTTTTTTTTTTTTTGTTGAGTGTCGGTGTTGGGATGATTTTTATATATATTTTTTTGGTTGTGTATGTGTGGGAGGGGGTGGTGGTGTGTGGGGGATGGGTGGGTGTGGGGAACTTTTCTCTTCCTCACGGCGCGGGGTGCGGCTCGGCTGCGGGGCCTAACATCCCCCGGTGCGGCTCGGCCGCTGGACTTTACATCCCGGTGCGGCTTGGCCGCTGGACTTTACATCCCGGTGCGGCTTGGCCGCTGGACTTTACATCCCGGTGCGGCTTGGCCGCTGGACTTACATCGCCCGGTGCAGCTCGGCTGCGGGGCTTAACACCGCCCGGTGCAACTCGGCTGCGGGGCTTTACATCGCCCGGTGCAGCTCGGCTGCGGGGCTTAACACCGCCCGGTGCAGCTCGGCTGCGGGACTTAACACTGCCCGGTGCAACTCGGCTGCAGGACTTAACACCGCCCGGTGCGGCTCGGCTGCGGGACTTTTCACCGCTGGTGCGGCTCGGCTGAGGGACTTAACACCGCCCGGTGCGGCTCGGCTGCGGGACTTTTCACCGCTGGTGCGGCTCGGCTGCGGGACTTAGCTGCGCAAGGCTTGGTCGCGGGCCTTTCATCGCCCGGTTCGGCCGCGAGACGTTTCAGCGCCCGGTGCGGGGACTGTGCGGGTCGGTCGGGGACGAGCTGTCTGTCCGTAGACGTGGGGAAGAGAGGGGAAGTTTTGTTGCCTCCATCACAGTGAGGGGGTGTTTGGAGTCACTGTGATGGACGTTTGTGTTGGGGCTATGTGTCTTGTGTTCTTTTTTTTTTTCTATGACTGCTATGTAGTTTCGTTCGGTACTTCGGTACCGAACGACAAATAAAGCTCTGTTATACCTGTTATACCTGTTATGAGATGCAACACCTGTCCCTTTACCTCCCCCCTCAACTCCATCCAAGGACCCAAACAGTCTTTCCAGGTGAAACAAAGGTTCACCTGCACGTCCTCCAACCTTATCTATTGCATCCGCTGCTCTAGTTGTCAATTTATTTACATCGGCGAAACCAAGCGCAGGCTCGGCGATCGCATCGCTGAACACCTGCGCTCAGTCCGCATTAACCAAACTGATCTCCTGGTGGCCGAGCACTTCAACTACCCCTCCCATTCCCAGTCTGACCTTTCTGTCATGGGCCTCCTCCAGTGCCGTAGTGAGGCCCACCGGAAATTGGAGGAACAGCACCTCATATTTCGCCTGGGCAGTTTGCAGCCCAGTGGCATGAACATCGACTTCTCCAACTTTAGATAGTTCCTCTGTCCCTCCCTTCCCCTCCTCCTTCCCGGATCTCCCTCTATCTTCCTGTCTCCACCTATATCCTTCCTTTGTCCCGCCCCTCTGACATCAGTCTGAAGAAGGGTCTCGACCCGAAACGTCACCCATTCCTTCTCTTCCGAGATGCTGCCTGACCTGCTGAGTTACTCCAGCATTTTGTGAATAAATCGATTTGTACCAGCATCTGCAGTTATTTTCTTACACTGCAAACAAAGTTAGGTTAGGAATATTAACCTGTACATGAGTTCTGTAGCTTTTCATTCTACTAAATGATATATTTTACATCTCTCACGTTACCACATCGCAATAAATATTATTGAAATTTTAAATTCTTGACCAAACACCTGTGGTAAGAATATTTGAGGTGTTCATTCATAAATTAATTTCAGTTATTAGTTCTGTCCCTAACTCCGTAGTTTATAAAATATAGAAATGCTGGGGAATTCATTGATTATGTCTACAAGAAGCTTTTGCTGCTGAGGTACAACATGAGCCATTTGTCCTTCCTCTCCTCAAATTCTTGCATGGTATGAACAGTACAAAATTCAGAAAAATAATACTTCTGCATTATCACTCCAGACTCAGCAATATGTCTGCATGAAGTCAAAGTAATGTTTCCTTGTTCCCTAAAAGCCATAATCCCTGGGTGATTGCAATGTAAGGGTCTATGTGCAATAGTCACCTCATGGAACCCAATGCCAGTGGGTCTAATTTGTGTCGGAGCAGTGTTTTCCGATGTGAATACTTTGGGAATGCAACAGATATTCAATTCGCTCACAGCAAATTCTCCCTTCAGCATCAAAGTTGCCTGTTTCCTGGCTTGGCTAAGAATTGCAATCAATGTCTTCCTGGGATGCTGGTCAACTTGTTTCTTATTAGTTGGCAATAGGCCCCATCCAACTGCATCTTTGAAGGAAAGTTTTCATATTAAAGTGCCTTGGGTAACCTGGTGTATATGGTCACTGCCCCACCAATCACACTGACCACAAGGTGCTAGTTTAAGAAAATAATTGCAGATGCTGGTACAAATCGAAGGTATTTATTCACAAAATGCTGGAGTAACTCAGCAAGTCAGGCAGCATCTCAGGAGAGAAGGAATGGGCGATGTTTCGGGTCGAGACCCTTCTTCAGACTGATGTCAGGGGAGCGGGACAAAGGAAGGATATTTGTGCTAGTGTAAGGTGGTAATTGCTCACCTTTTCCTGCTGAATGCTACTGTGGCATCAATCCACGTTTAATTTCTCCTGATAGAGAAAATTGAATAATTTTCTGATTTTTCGTTGCTCTACATCATAGGAAGGACAAGAATGCACAAAATCAGGTGCAGAGAAGATATATGAGGATGTTACCAGGACTGGAAAATAGAGCCTGTGAGAAAAGATTGGATAAACTATTTATTTCCCCCAATGCAACAGAGGAGGCTGGATGTGCGACTTAATTGAAGTTTAAATAATCTTGAGGGGCCTGGACAGAATAAATGGGAATAAGCTATTTCACCTAGAAAAGACTTAAAACACTGGAAATATAGATTTAAATACAGGCAATCCCTGGGTTGCGTACATGTTCTGTTCTTGAAAACTATCTGTAAGCCGAAGTACATCCAAACTTTTCCAGAGTATCGTGACTCATGTCAGGATGGCAGGACTTTCATATGAAGAAAGACTGGATAGACTCGGCTTGTACTCGCTGGAATTTAGAAGATTGAGGGGGGATCTTATAGAAACTTACAAAATTCTTAAGGGGTTGGACAGGCTAGATGCAGGAAGATTGTTCCCGATGTTGGGGAAGTCCAGAACAAGGGGTCACAGTTTAAGGATAAGGGGAAGTCTTTTAGGACCGAGATGAGAACGTTTTTTTTCACATAGAGAGTGGTGAATCTGTGGAATTCTCTGCCACAGAAGGCAGTTGAGGCCAGTTCATTGGCTATATTTAAGAGGTAGTTAGATGTGACCCTTGTGGCTAAAGGGATCAGGGGGTATGGAGAGAAGGCAGGTACAGGATACTGAGTGGGATGATCAGCCATGATCATATTGAATGGCGGTGCAGGCTCGAAGGGCCGAATGGCCTACTCCTGCACCTATTTTCTATGTTTCTATATTGGTTTACACATGCACAGACACACACTATAATTCATTAATTTCATTGAATCATCATCCACATATTACGTGTAATTAAACTAATGGAATACACAATGTACTCAGTCATTAATAAATAACATGGAACATGTTTTTATTATTAGCAACTTGAAAAATGCATAGAATGGATACAGGAGATTTTAAGAAAAGTCATAATTCCATAAGCAAAATCATTCATAACTCGTGGAGCCTCTGTAATTGTCAAGAAAGTCAAGAGAGTTTAAGTGTCATTTGTATCGACAATGGAACAATTACATTTTTCCGTGTAATAGCATAACAGGCCCATAACGCTATACACACAGATAAGAAATAACAATTGAGAAATTCAATAAATTAATAACCGTAATACTAGTACAAAAAACAGATTAATTTCAGATCAATTCAGTATCGTAAAGTTCGTAGTGTAACCAAAGACAAAGTCCATAGAAGTTTAAAGATGTTGAGAATGGTGTTGTACAGCTAAAGACCCTGATGTTTGCTGGGAAGAAGCTGTTCTTGAACCTGGTGGTAACGGTTTTCATGCCTGTACCTTCTGTATCTCGGAATGAAATGAGAGCGTGGCCAGGGCGATTTGGGTCGTTGATGATATTATGAGCCAGCGCTTCCAATAGATCCCTTTGATGATGGGGAGGTCTGAACCTGTGGTGGAGCAGGCAGTGTCTACCATGCTAGCTGAAGCATTAAAGATTGGTGAGGAAAGTAAATCTCGCAGCATGGTCTCCTAATTTGAGGAAGGACATTCTTGCTATTGAGGGAGTGACAATAGACAATAGAAAATAGACAATAGACAATAGGTGAAGGAGTAGGCCATTCGGCCCTTCGAGCCAGCACCGCCATTCAATGTGATCATGGCTGATCATTCACAATCAGTACCCCGTTCCTGCCTTCTCCCCATACCCCCTGACTCCGCTATC
Organism: Rhinoraja longicauda; assembly: GCF_053455715.1. Classification (NCBI taxonomy): domain Eukaryota; kingdom Metazoa; phylum Chordata; class Chondrichthyes; order Rajiformes; family Arhynchobatidae; genus Rhinoraja; species Rhinoraja longicauda. The sequence continues at coordinate 9,307,357 of NC_135962.1, forward strand.
ATTAAGAGCTCTATCTAGCTTTCTCTTGAAAACATCCAGAGAATTGGCCTCCACTGCCTCCTGAGGCAGATAATTCCATTGATTTACAACTCTCTGACACAAAGAGTTTTTTGCTGCAGTGCAGGTTCACCAGGTTAATTCCCGGGATGGCGGGACTGACATATGATGAAAGAATGGATCAACAGCACTTATATTCACTGGAATTTACAGGTAGAAGGGTGAGAGGGGATCTTATAGAACATATAAAATTCTTCAGGGATTGGATAGGCCAGATGCCGGAAAAAGGTTCACGATGTTGGGGGAGTCCAGAACCAAGGGTCACAGTTTGAGAATAAGGGGTAGGCCATTTAGGACTGAGATGAGGTAAAACATTTTCACCCATTAACTCGGCAGAACAATTTGCTGTACATTCCGGGTTTTGCAAGTGCGCACAAGGCTGCGTGAGTCTATGTGCCTTATTTTGTAGTGCAATAAAATACCTTGTTATACAAACTATGTTGCCTGAATCCGGTGATTTATTGAACACAACAGGAGTGAATATAGGACTGTAATGGTGCAACAACTTGAGACAATAGATGGCTGGAAACAGTCTCAGCTGTGCAAGTAGAAACTGGTTAAATCAGATTGGTTTGATTTTATTTCAAAGCCCTACTCTGAAAATTCATTATTTTTAAGTTATGAGCTATCAGAGTTCTTGAGGTGTCATTTTCAGATTCAAAGGTTTCACGCTATTATAGTTTGTGAGATCCTATGTGGAAAATCTCTCTGGAGGCAGTCGCGACTACTGAAATACCTTGACCAATTTCAATTTCAATGCGATAAAGCTACAAAATGGAAACAGTTTAAATATGACATGGAGGAGACATTAGTCTTTAATGTCCCAAGAAGTAGAAATGGAGCTCATTGTTATTGTTTCATGATGCATTGGAGTAGCCAGTTATTGGGGTCTGACAATGTGCAATTTATGCTTCAAGGCATCTCATGACATGGTCTGCTGTTGCATGAGTCCCCCCAAAGTCCACCATAGCCTTGCCAATATTTCTCATCCAGACGGCAAACTTTGGTGACATGATCCAAATGCCTGAGATGAGGTTCTGCAGGTACACTGATGATTCTGATCACCACAGCTGCACCCCTCCTACTGTCTCCAAATTATCTGTGAAATGTGTTGCCTTGAACAGGCAGAGCTGAATACAAATATTAGGGATTCCATAGCCAGGGTTTTGATCTCAAATTCTATGTCTCACTGATTACTTCATCCATCTCTGCAGCAACTCCTTTGCTGTTAACAACTCCAGTGCCTCACTGAGCAAAATGGGTACATCCACCATGTAACTGAACTGCTTCCTTTCACCCGATTAATATAGTCCTCCCAGAAGTGATTCCTGCTGAAACACTGATCCTTGCATTTGTTACCACCAGACCTGCCAATCCTCCCCCCTCCCTCTTTGCCTGCGTTTTATTGGGAGAAGGCTGACAAGGTTTAGGCAGCCATAACCAATATCAGCTAATTGGTCCCAGCTATTACCAATGTTGCTGGGGATTGGCCCCTCCTGGTCAGTCAGCCAGTGATAGAGATCAGAGTGGCATCCAAGGGAGGGGGCGCTGTCACAATTCACCGAGAGAAACAGTGGGAGAATAAATGAGGACTGAACTGGTAATGGTGGATCTAATGTAGTCGGTGCTTCACTGAAACCATGCAACAACCGCAATGAAGGGGTACATCAGGGCATCCCTCAGCTGCTCTCTGAACCTAGTCTGGGTCACCACATAAATACAGGTGTTGGTGCAGGAGCTCAGAAGCTGCAGCATGTAGCCAGTTTGTTCAGTGATGTTGCTGGGGTCATGGACACCCACATAATCATAAACATTTGCAATCCTCCAGTAGATGAAATACAGAACATTCGTCATCCATAAAAGTATAAAGCTACCCGAAATGGTGAAGAGCAAAATGATGGATTTCCTTCTCTTCTCCATCTCTGGGTCATGGCGCTCCAAATTATTGTTGCATTGCTGTAACCTCTTGCGGATTCTGCCCACCACCAGAATGTGTCTGACTGTCAATGCATTGAGCAGCAGAATCAGGAGGAATGGAAGGAAAGGTGTTAGAATAATACAGAGGCAGTCATATGCCACCCAGGCACTTTCTGTGAAAAAGTTTGATGAAATGATCACACCCCAAGGTACATTGTCAACAATATACTCAGGCTCATATATAAAGTACCAAGGGATGTTCTTCAGACTGAGCATCACGCTCACTGCTATTAGAACCACTGTGGCAGTTTCTGAAGTGCAATATTTGGTTCTCAGCTTCTGACAACAGATGGCGACAAATCGGTCGAAGGTGAAAGTGACGGTGAACCAGACAGAGACATCGATTGCTGCAGACAGCAGGACGAGCAGGAGGGATATTGCAGGAGTGGTGTCCAGGTATGTTCCCGGGAAATGAAACGGAATGATCGTGTACAGTATCACATCGGTGAAAATCACCATCGAATCCGCCGTCGCCATGGCCACCAGGTAGAGAGTGATGCACCTGGAGAGTCCGCACTTTCCTCTCGACAGGATCACAATGGCCATCAAGTTGACTACAACAAATGCAAAACAGCAAGTAAGTCATTAATCAACAACTCAGGCATGAAGGCAATTCCAGAGAGCAGGGATTTACACGGGAATGTGAGCGCCAACAGGTAATTCATCCCTTCGAGGTTCATGAACCATTCAATAAATAAATTCCCTGAGTATGTCCCAAACACAAAATAAGGATCGATCTAATCTGGCTCATTCTTGCCCTATTGGCCCAATCCTAGTCACTAACAAAACACTGCCAGGTATTATCAAGCAACCATTATTCACAAATAAACTATTTTGTTTTAAATTCACTATGGTTACTCATTCCAGACCATATTCCCACCTTGGTGCAAACATGAAGCAATGTTGTATATTCTAATCTGAGGTGTGGATGTTATTTGACATTTTTGACCGTGTGATATTATGGTTCTGTGGTAAACCAGAGGTCAATGGGCTTCATGGGGAAAGACCCCTCTGTGTACAATTGCCCCACCTCGATGGTCCGGGTGGCATGTTACAACACATTTTCTGCAAATCTCTAGCACTCCCTCGCTTTCATCTTGTCCATCCCTGAATCTTCCCCTCACATACTTGACTTCCCAGCTCCATCTCAGGGGTTGTGTTAATGGCCAATATCCATTAAGTATCCCATAGCTACTTAACTACAGTTCCAACCCTGCTTCCATTTTCTTAGCTTATTTTGGTTTAGAGTTACAGCACGGAAACAGATCCTTCAGCCCACCAAGTCCGTGACGACCATTGATCCCCACACACCAGCACTACCCTACACACACTAGGGACAATTTTACATTCACACCAAGCCAATTAACCTCCAAACCTGTACGTCTTTGGAGTGTGGGAGGAAACCGAAGGTCTCGTAGAAAACCCCCCGCAGGTCACAGGGAGAACGTACAAATTCCGTACAGACAGCACCCATAGTGAGGATCGAACCCGGGTCTCTGGCGTTGTAAGGCGGTTGCTCTACCGCTGTACCACCGTGCAGCCCCGGAGTTTCTCCGCATCTCCTTTGCATCTATTCTAGTCTTGACATCTCCCATAACAGAGCTTTGAAGACATTTTCCCATATCCCCAACTATTGTTTTCCCTCTGTCAGAGTCAACAGCTCTCATTACTTCTGGTACAAACTGTGCATTGCTACGCTCACTCCCCTACCACCGAGACCAAGAATAAGGGACTTCTCGCCTTCACTCTCCTCACCAGCTTCCACATGCAATGATCACTGACCGCAATTTCCACCCTTTTAAAGTGATGCCTCCACCAACCTATCTTCACTCCTCATCTTAGACCTAATACATCTCCTTCCATTGACAGCTCCCTCAGCCACATGTATTATTTTTCCTGGCATTAGATTTACCATGAGATTCAACCCTTCTGTCGTCCACTCATGCACTCCTGGTCTCCATCTAATACACACCTCTCATGAAGCAAAAGCACAAAGTGGTGGAAACATTCAGTTGGTCAGGCAGCATCAGTGGAAAGAAAAGTAGAGTTTGTGTTTCATGTCAATTATAGTTTAAATCTCCATCCCAATCTGACCTCTCTGCTCTGATTCCTTGCACTCTTCCAAACTAAGCTCAGGGAACCCTACCTCTTTTTCTCTGTCATTTTCACCTTCCTTCACAATTTAAACATGTTTATTTCTTATTGCCCTCCAATCTGATGGAAGCTGACTGACGTGTATCTCTGCCTCTTTCTCCACAGATGCTGCCTGAGTATTACCAGCACTTTCTGGACTTGTTTCATATGGACGCCTGGATGGGCAGTGGGGCAGGAACGGGGGAGGTCTTGGAGGGATTACTCACCAGCGGTGAGAATTTAGGATGTAGGTGAGAGCCACTGAGTTGGCAAGTGTGGGATTGGTGGGTGGAACGCAAGAAGCAGAATTTTTGGTGGCCTTGCTTATGGAAGGTAGGAGAAGGGATGCAATAGGACAGGCAAGTCTATAGGGAACAAACAGGAGGAAGAAGGTGATTCAACAGCAGTTTGGGGTGGACGAGGGATGGAATACAGCAAGGTCAACCCTGCTGGAAACCAAGGGTTGTTGGGCAGGGATGGGTATTTGGTTATTAGTACTGCGTGCAACAGCACGGTTGCTTGCTTGTTACCTGATGATCAGGCAGTTGCAGACCAGGGGGACAGAGTCAGTGGTTGAGGGACGGATTTTGTGGCAGAGATTGTCACGGTGTGATCTGCCCTCTGTACAATGCATCTGCAGCTCCGGGCTCATCAGAACAAGCATTTGGACAAACCCGAGCAAACAACAAAAGCTTTTCACTGAACCTCGGTACATGTGACAATAAACTAAACTGTAGATGGTTATGCATGCAACCTATACTGTAGCTACCTTATCACCACTAACCACGCCCCATCCTATTAGTACAACTGTAGTCTCCTCCCTTTGTTCCACCCTTTTAGGTCCCGGTACGTCTGAAGGCTGGATGCAGTCAGTGCTGGGACGTGTGTGCCATGTGCTATAATAAACTACCAGTAAAGGTTACAGTGTGTCAGAGAACACTCCTTTACATGGTGTCAGGAGTGGGATGCGAGCGTTTCCCGTTTACCGGTTTTCATTTATTTTGTTCCCGTTAGTGCCCAGTTTCGGGTTTCCCTCGATATGGCGTCCTCATGCCGAAAGCCATCTCCCCTTGTCTTCGATGCCGACATTGCGGAACGATGGTCGACTTTTGTGATGGACTACACTCACTACATCAATATTGCGAACCGGAACGACCCAGCCGCGGTCAAAGCATCACTTTTGCTCAACCTGGCCGGTCCCGACGCAATGAAGAGAGCTCAAGCCTTTGTCTATGCACCAGCGGTCCTGGATGACAACGACCAGCCGGTCGAGCCAGCTGAATCGGCCGACGACCCGGTATGTCTTTTGCGCAAATTCGCGGAGCTATGCGACCTGCCCTCCAACCGTATACTGGAGCGGGCCAGGTTCTTCTCACGCAAGCAACAGCCGGATGAACCTGTTGAATGCTTCATTGCCGACCTGCGACACCTTGCCCAGCGGTGCCGATTCGAAACCATGCGCGACCAGCTCGTCAGAGACATTCTCGTTACCGGTATGGTCGATCAGAAGCTGCGTGCCGACCTGCTGCAACGGCCTGACCTAACCCTGACTCAAGCAATGCATGCGTGCCGCATTGCCGAAGTGGTCCACCATCCTCACGGACAGAGGGGGTCTGACAACCGAGCCGTAAATTTAACTGGAGTTGCTGGACAACGACGGATGAGGGAGAACTTTCGCCCTCCACAGCGGCCCGTTCGCACACCCCGGGACCCAAGATCTAACAAGTGTCCTAACTGCAGCTACGTACACTCCTCAGAATCACAGTGCCCAGCCCTTGGGAAGACATGCAATTTCTGCGGGAGAAGAAACCATTTTGCAGCTGCCTGCCGATCCCGTGGGAAAGTTCCCTCAGCTCCCAGACAACTCCTAGACAATCTTTTGCAGGTTGATAGCGAGATGGACTCTGAGCCCAGCTTTTCCACGGGAGATGTAAGTATTTACACTCTCCTCCACAGCCGATCTCGCCTCCCCGATCCTTCTGTGAACATAACTGTCAACAATAAGTGTTTCTCTGCTAAACTTGACACGGGGGCGAAGGTGAACGTAATGTCAACAAAGCTGTTCCACCGGATAAGGAATAATGAGCTGCTGATTGCCGACCGCTCTGTTTTGCGTGCCTATGGGGGAGAGGAACTAACACCTGTGGGGAGGGCGACCTTCCACTGCGTGCTGCAGGAAGGTTCCCAGGACCTGTCTTTCTTCATTCTGGACAGTGACTGCGTGACGTTGCTTAGCAACCGGGCATGCCAGGATCTTGGGCTGGTGTCGTTTAACCATACGGTCCACAAGGTGCAACCTGTGATGGATCCACTATGTGAGTACCCAGACCTGTTTGACGACAAGCTGGGGAAGCTGCCGGTGGTGTACAAGATCGCGACAGACCCATCTGTGGAGCCCGTGATCCGTCCACCCCACAGGGTGTCTTTTGCCATGAAGGGCAAAGTGGAGAATATGCTCAAGGACATGGTCAACATGGGAGTGCTGGAGGCTGTCAGCGATCCAACCGTATGGGTCTCCACCATGGTCGCCACGTTGAAGAAAGGAAAAAATGAGATACGGGTGTGCATTAACCCCAAGGACTTAAATATGGCAATTAAACGGCCCCACTACCCCATGAGGACTGTCGAAGATGTTGCCGCCCAGGTGGGACAAGCTACTGTGTTCTCCGTCCTCGATGCAAGGAGCTCGTTTTGGCAGATACCCCTGGACAAACGCTCCACGGATCTGACCACGTTCAGCACGCCCTTCGGCAGGTTTAAGTTTTTACGGATGCCGTTCGGCATCAACTCTGCCAGCGAGGTATTTCAGCGTTCTATGGAACAACTATTTGCAGGTCTGCCCTGCGCGATTATTGTGGATGACATTCTGGTCTATGGGAGGGACGTGGCCGAACATGACCACAACCTCCGGCGGATTTTGGACCGTGCCCGGCAGATAAATTTGAAGCTCAATCGGTCAAAGTGCAAGTTCCGGGTGCCTGAGGTCACATACGTCGGACACATCTTCACAGCCCAAGGGTTAAAGCCAGACCCGCAAAAGACCAGCGCCATCTCTGAGCTGCCGGCCCCGACTGACGCTGTCAGTCTGCAGCGCTTCCTAGGCATGGTGAACTACCTGGGGAAGTTTATCCCCGACCTCAGCGAGTTGAGCGCACCCCTGAGACAACTCACAAAGAAGGACATTGCCTGGGCATGGTTCCCACACCACCAGCAGGCGTTCGACCTGCTGAAGACGAGGCTGGTCAGCACACCAACACTAAGGTTTTTTGATCTGCTGCTTCCAATCGTGGTCACCTGCGACGCCTCCCGATTTGGACTGGGTGCTGCCTGCCTGCAACTCCACGCTGACGACTCGCTGCAGCCTATCTCCTATGCCTCTAGGACAATGACGGCCACAGAGCAACGCTATGCTCAGATAGAGAAGGAGCTGCTGGCGGTGGTTTTCGCGTGTTCGAAGTTTAGAGACTTCTTATTCGGCACCAGGTTCACCATTGAAACGGATCACCAGCCACTGGTGACAATACTTAATAAACCGATACACTGCGCTCCTGCCAGACTACAGCGGATGATGCTGCAGCTACAGCGCTTTGACTTTAAGATCGTATATAAGAGGGGCACCGAGATGCATGTGGCTGATGCACTGTCCCGGGCCCCCCGGACCTCCTGCGACCAGCACCCCTTCGAGCAGTCGGACTTACAGGTACTGAACGTCAACTTCGTCCCTTCTCACCAGCTGAAATGCCTGGTTGAACACACCGCAAACGACCCCGACCTGCAGCAGCTTGCTGCTGTCATCAAGCGCGGGTGGCCCACCAAGCGGAATTCGTTGCCTGCCAGCGTCCACCCCTATTTTTTGGTCCGTGATGAGTTAGTCCTCCGGGATGGTATTATTATCAAAGGGCACAAGGTTGTCATCCCGGAATCACTGCGTGGCTTGTATTTTGATGCCGCCCACATGGGACATCCCGGTGCAGATGCCACCATCTCACATGCCCAGGACCAGTACTACTGGCCGGCCATGGCTAAATACATCCAAGCCCGAGTCGATTCCTGTCCGGACTGTCACTCGCTTGCCCCGCATCAGCAAAGACAGCCACTTTTGCAGCAGCCTGCACCTGACATGCCCTGGACTTCTCTGGCTGCCGACATTTTCGACTGGCGTGGTAAGCAATACCTTGTGCTAGTAGACTCTTACTCGAATTGGTTCGAGGTGGACTTCCTCCCTGCCATCACCTCCGAGATGGTGATCAGCAAGCTTCGCCGCCACTTTGCCACGTTTGGTTCCCCTGTCCGGCTGCAGACAGACAACGGTCGCCAGTTCACCAGCGCTGAGTTTCGAGCGTTTGCCACAAAGTGGAACTTTAATCATTTCACTAGCAGCCCGGAGTACCCTCAAAGCAATGGTCTAGCGGAACGGGCGGTCCGGAGCGCTAAGCACCTGCTTGAACAAACCCGCCTCTCGAACGGGGATTTCTATCAGTGTCTCCTGAACCTTCGCAACATTTCTCGAGACATTTCCATGGGATCCCCTGCCCAGCGACTCATGTCCCGAGTTGTCCGCCCTCCGATGCCTATTGCCCAGCAGTCCCTGATGCCTAAAGTCCTGCAGCCTGCTGATGTCCAGAAACGTATTGCCCAAAAACACGAGATCCAGCGACGGTCGCATGATAAATCCTGCCGCCCTCTTTCTCCACTGATGCCGGGACAGGTCGTCCGTTTGCAGACGTCCACCGGCTATTCCCGACTTGCCACCGTCGTCGGGTTTGACACCGCGCCACGTTCCTACCTCGTGGATTTCGAAGGGACTGTCTACAGACGCAGCCGCCAGCACCTGTTGGCGGTTAACGAGCCCAAACCACCTCCTGCGGTTCCGTATACCCCTCCATCGCGTGTCGAGCCTTCCTCCACTAACGTCCCCTCTGCTCCCTGCATGCCACGGTCGGCCCTTTTGCCTCGGGTAGCCCCCCCTGCTCCTCCCGGGCTTGCTCCCCAGGCTCTGTTGTCCCCTGCAAAATCTTCTCTCTCTCCAACTTCAACTCGTTCTACCCCTTCATTTTCGCCTGGCTCTCCTGTGTCTCTCCGTTCCCCCTGCAAGCTGGGTTCTCCACCCAGCTTCTCTCCTCCTGTTTCTGTTCTTGTCCCCCCTCCTACTCTTTCGGGCGGGGAGGGTGAAGGTGCTGTGCGCACTCGCTCGGGTCGGATTGTAAAACCTCCGGCTCGCTACGGAGAATATGTCTAGCTTTGCAGGTACTGTATAATAATCCTGCTACTGTAGTAACTTGTTTGAATTGTAAGGGGAAGGATGTAGATGGTTATGCATGCAACCTATACTGTAGCTACCTTATCACCACTAACCACGCCCCATCCTATTAGTACAACTGTAGTCTCCTCCCTTTGTTCCACCCTTTTAGGTCCCGGTACGTCTGAAGGCTGGATGCAGTCAGTGCTGGGACGTGTGTGCCATGTGCTATAATAAACTACCAGTAAAGGTTACAGTGTGTCAGAGAACACTCCTTTACATAAACTAACTAACTAAACTAAGGAAGCACAAGGGCAGAGATGCTATATAACGCAGCGACAGGTGAGTCCATCAGTTACAAGATGACTGTCCAAGATTTTAAGATGCAATTACCAAACGAACATAAAGAGAATGATTACATTGGGTTGTCTTACCAGGAATCCCCACAGCTGCAAGAACAGGGTAGTAAATGTCTTCTATCTGATGCAGTATTGTTGCCTCCCGCATTTATGGTGGGAGGTGATGTCTTTTACTGGTGACGGAGGGAAGTGTTCTACCAGATTATAAGATGTATAGAGAGGTGCAGTGCATTTATTCAGGAGTGAAAACTCCCTGGAGATCACACAGTTGCATCATTATTAATATGAATTAAGGGTCGTTGACTAAAGCAGTGGACCAATAATAATACAACTCACCTTGGAATGAGCTGCAATTAGCTGGAGTTTACGCCATCTCCAGGCAAGGTTTTCCATGGAGAGTGTAATGAACTGTGAGAGGAATATCAATGATATTTCAAATAGCAATTTCATTCCTATCTTGATATTTTTTTTTTGTCTTACAAGCATTAAAAAAAAAAAATCAATGCCAACAATAAATACTAAGATCATTATTGGACTAAGTTGCCCAATATATTCAATATAACATTAATTATTTTCTCAAATATAAATGGGGAAGGCTGGAGGTATTCAAGGGGGAGATCATTCTATGGAGAGGTAAATAAAATTAATGATTCAACTCTGTTATTCTTCAGCTGAACTGAATAGTTTAGAAGATCTGTCTGCAGAAACAATCTTGCTCTGGCCATGAGCAGTCATTTTGAGGGGATGTTGGTTGGGGGAAAAAAAATGCAGAAAGCAGAGATTTATTGCAAAGACAGCTTTTGCAATTGGACCATGGTAGTGCCTGTCTCTTTGGGAGATTTGTTTTGTGAGGATTGTGATAGGAGTATGAAGGTTTGGCAGAGGCGGAGAGGGCTGCAAGATCGTGGGGGTGAGAGTGTGAGTCAGAAGTGAGCTGATGAAATAGACATTTTGGTGTTACCTTCGGTGAAGTCCCACCCCACCTTGTTTTGCTTTGCCATGGTCGGTCGGGTGCTGGGAGGTTCGGCGGCATCTCGGAACTTCATGGGTCTCAGGCTCAGCTTACTGCTTCTCCTGAGCTGCGATATCATCATAGAGAAACCATCAACGAGACACATTCCTTGCATTCCTGACTACACGCACTGATCTCAATCTCTCCTGTGCTCTGAATTGCGGGAAAGTGTTTGGTGCTGTTTTGAGACCATTAAATAGCTAATGAATCTTATGGGGGAAGGATTCAGTTGAGTGTAAGTGCTACATCATCCACTGTGTAGAATGTTAACCTTTAGGAGCGGTGTGAAAAGCTGTGTGCACCCTGACATGAGTATTGATGCTGTGTAAAGGCAATGGCTGGAATTGTTGGCCCTTCAGCCATTGTCGCATCCCCAAACATGTCAGGAAAGGCTGTTTTGTCTGGAAGACCGAGCAAGGGATGCCACTGGCCCAGATTAAGTTGGTCACATTTGCTGGGATTTTCCTGCCAGTGGACCCACTGGGGGCAATTGTAGGAATATTACTCTCCAACCTCCCACCCTTCAGATCCAATGAGCTCCTTCTCCCTCATCTCTGTCCTCTGGGGGTGTGCAGTCAGATATCACCCCTATCTCACTCAGTCTTCAAGAGAACAACCTCCATTATGTCCTTTCGTTTTGACACCAGCTGTTCATGCAGCTACTGTGGGAGGGGGTCACTGAGGGCCATGTTGTTGTCCAGTTTGAAGGAGCTGTTTATTCAGATCTTGGACCATGCGCCGTGTCATGCCTGTGCAGAAGAGGGGGACTTTTGAAAAAACTGCCCTAGCCTCTAGGCCACAGCTTCCACCACAGAATCAGAATAACCTTTAATGTCATACAAAAAACATGTCTAATTCCGTTATATATATTTTTTTAAATGGAGGGGAATGTAATGCATTATGTCACTCGTATTGTATCTTTCCTGCAATAAAAATAAATATATATTTTTTAAACTGTCCCCTTGCAGAGGGAGATCACTCCAGTCAGCATCCTCTCCAGTAACATTTGCAGCCTCCCCACTCTGAGCTGGCAGTTCCAAACCTGACTGCTTCCTGGAATGGGGCCAATTGTCACGTGAGAACAGATTATGATAAAGACTCGGCCTGTATTCTCCGGAAATAAAGGGAATCTTGATGAAATGTAAAAAATGAGAGGTAGACTCGTGTCACCTAGTGACTGACATTTAGTTTAATTTAGTTTAGTTTGGTTTAGAGATACAGTGCGAAAACAGGCCTTTCAGCCCAGCGGTTCCATGCCGACCAGCGATCCCCATACACTAACACTATCCTGCACACGAGGGACAATTAATATTTTTTTCCAGAGCCAATTAACCTACATACCTGTACGTCTTTGGACTGTGGGAAGAAACCGGAGCCCCCGGAGAAAACCTACGCGGTCACGGAGAGAACGTACAAACTCTATACAGACAGCACCCGTGGTCAGGATTGAACACGGTTCTCTGGCGCTTTCAGGTAGCAACTGGTTCCAGATACCCACGTATCTGGAACCAGGGGTCACAGAGCCATGAGAAGGGGTTGGCCAGTCAGGACAGAGTTGAGAAGAAATTTATTGACCTGAGCTTGATGTTTGGAATTGTCTACCCAAGAGGGCTGTGACTATGAGTACACCTGATACAATTTTTGGAAATTAAATAAATTGAGGCTTACGTGATTAGTACAGGAGAGAGAAAGTAGCAATGTAGTAACAAAGTGGCCTTGATCCTGTTGAATGGTGGAGTAGGCTCGACAGGCCGAATGGCCCACTCCTGCTTGCACCTGCTTTTGTCTGTTGCTGCTCATTAGCCACTGGGACCCCAGAGACCCGATCCTGACTGCGGGTGCTTTCTGTTGGGAGTTTTGTATGTTCTCCCCATGACCACGTGGGCTTTCTCCGGGTACTCCAGTTTTCTCCCACTTTTCAAAGACATACGGGTTTGTAGGTTGTTTGGCTTCTGTCAGTTGTCCCCAGTGTGTAGGATAGAACTAGTGTATGGGTGATGGTTGGCTGATGTGGACTCGGTGGGCCGAAGTGCCTGTTTCCATGCTGCATAACTACAACTAAAAAGTCATGAGATGCAAGTTTCCAGAGAAACGACGAGAAACATAACCAACTGTGCCCTAGTCCTGATGGCCACCTTTGTGCTTGCCTGCATCAGATCATAATCATAATAATCATAATCATACTTTATTAGCAAAGTATGTTTTGCAACATACGGGGAATTCGATTTGCCATACAGTCATACCAAAAAAAAGCAACAAAACACACAAAATACATTTTAACATAAGCATTCACCACAGAGACTCCTCCACATTTCTCACTGTGATGGAAGGCGAAACAAAGTTCAAACTTCTTCCATTCTTTGTTCTTTGTCTGGGGCCGTGAGCCTTCCGTTGATGGGACGATATTGGCTCCCGTAGCCTGTGGTTGGCCCTCCGTGACGGGGCGATCAAGCTCCTGCATCGGGGGAATCTCAGCTCCCCCGCGCCGGGCGATCGGACCCCGGGTCAGGACTAGTCGAACTTTCTGTGACATTGGAGCTTCCCGACATCAGTCTCTACCCGAGACTGCGAGCTCCTCGAGGTTGAAATCCGCAGGCTGCAGTTGGACCGTCGATCCCAGGCAAGCGATCGCAGACTCTGATGGTATGTCCATGGTCCCACGGTGTGGCTCCAAGTTAGTCTTGAGCAAGGCCGCCAGCTCTATGATGTTAGGCCGCAGTGACCGGAGATACGATCCGGAAAACAATCGCATCTCCAGCAGGTATGAGATTGAATAAAGGTTTCCCCGTCCCCCCTCCCCAACCCCCCCACATAAAACAAACCAGAGAACATTAACACAAACTTTTAAAACACACTAAAAATAACAAAAAGGACGAAAAGGTAGACAGACCGTTGGCGAGGCTGCCATTGCTGATGGCGCCACCTGGTGGTGTGTAGACACTAGTATGCACAAGCAAGCGTTTCTCGGGCTAATGTTCTGAGACATGTCCATACCCCGTTCCATCCCTCACCTTCTGGCTCGCTGGCTCCTCCTGCTGCTCAGTTGCTTGCCCTGCACCCAGTGCTGAGGGTGACACCATCCTGAGGTCATGCTGCTGACAGCAGCCTGTCAGGACTCTGTTGAGTTCCGGAGTGCACTGCACAAGATTACCTGGGCTGTGGAAGTGTTGACCCAGGTCACAATCGACAGCCCCCGCAGCCTGATGCTGGAAAACACGGTTGCCCTATTTTTGGTGCCTTTGGATCCCTCACTAAAAAATTGTGAAAATGGCCAAAGGTGTTCGGTTGTCGTGGGTTACAGGCCGAAATGGGTGGTAGATGGAAAGCTGCATTGTTCCTAAGAGGATCCTGCTCAGCTGAACACAGCTTCTGATTGTGTTCCACTGACCAAAAGCCCTTTGAGGCACACTGCTCATGGCAGTTCATGCACAGCAGCACACTCAATGGGGCCACGGATCAGAGACCCATTGGCTTTGGTGACGGAAACCTGGACTTGCTCGAAGCAGGTCTGTGCGCTGAGGCAGGGGAGTGGTGGGTGCAGCTGGACATTAGAGGCCTTTCTAATTTCAGAACTTTCTTCAGGTGTAATTATTACAAGGTCAAATAGTAATACAGCATTAAAACAGGCCATTCAGCCCAGCACATCCAGGCCATCCATCCACATTAATCTCATCTTCCAGCGCTTGGCAAATATCCTTCTATGCCTAGGCAGTTCAAGTTCTAGTCTAGATTGAGAGATTGAGACAAAACCTGAGCTGCCAGAATTGTTTTATTATCAAAACATACTTTATTCAAGGAACAAATATATACAAAACATGTTATTTCCAAAACTCCATCCGACATTCTCGGAGGCTATACATACATTCAATACAGATATTCAATAAAAAATTATACAAATTTAACCACCACCATTTCCACTCATGTGGCCCACTGGCGTGGAATCCTTCCCTTATTTGGAGGGGCATCTCCACCACACCCTGCCCCCCCATGTCCGGCAGCGGAAGGACCCTAGACTGTGGCCCTCCCCCACAAAGCCTTGGCGTTGGCTACACCAAGCTTCAGTGCGTCCCTCAGCACGTACTCCTGTTATACCTATACCTTGTTATACAAACTATGTTACCTGAATCCGGTGATTTGTCGAACACAACAGGAGTGAATATAGGACTGTAATGGTGCAACAACTTGAGACAATAGATGGCTGGAAACAGTCTCAGCTGTGCGAGTAGAAATGGTGACATGATCCAAGTGCCTGAGATGAGGTTCTGCAGGTACACTGATGATTCTGATCACCACAGCTGTACCCCTCCTACTGTCTCCAAATTATCTATGAAATGTGTTGCCTTGGACAGGCAGAGCTGTATACAAATATTAGGGATTCTATAGCCAGGGTTTTGGTCTCAAATTCTATGTCTCACTGATCACTTCATCCATCTCTGCAGCAACTCCTTTGATGTTAACAACTCCAGTGCCTCACTGAGCAAAATGGGTATATCCACCATGTAACTGAACTGCTTCCTTTCACCTGATTAATATAGTCCTCCCAGAAGTGATTCCTGCTGAAACACTGATCCTTGCATTTGTTACCACCAGACCTGCCAATCCTCCCCCCTCCCTCTTTACCTGCGTTTTATTGGGAGAAGGCTGACAAGGTTTAGGCAGCCATAACCAATATCAGCTAATTGGTCCCAGCTATTACCAATGTTGCTGGGGATTGGCCCATCCAGGTCAGTCACCCAGTGATAGAGATCAGAGTGGCATCCAAGGGAGGGGGCGCTGTCACAATTCACCAAGAGAAACAGTGGGAGAATAAATGAGGACTGAACTGGTAATGGTGGATCTAATGTAGTCGGTGCTTCACCGAAACCATGCAACAACCGCAATGAAGGGGTACATTAGGGCATCCCTCAGCTGCTCTCTGAACCTAGTCTGGGTCACCACATAAATACAGGTGTTGGTGCAGGAGCTCAGAAGCTGCAGCATGTAGCCAGTTTGTTCAGCGATGTAGCTGGGGTCATGGACACCCACATAATCATAAACATTTGCAATCCTCCAGTAGATGAAATACAGAACGTTCGTCATCCATAAAAGTATAAAGCTACCCGAAATGGTGAAGAGCAAAATGATGGATTTCCTTCTCTTCTCCATCTCTGGGTCATGGCACTCCAAATTATTGTTGCATTGCTGTAACCTCTTGCGGATTCTGCCCACCACCAGAATGTGTCTGACTGTCAATGCATTGAGCAGCAGAATCAGGAGGAATGGAAGGAAAGGTGTTAAAATAATACAGAGGCAGTCATAAGCCACCCAGGCACTTTCTGTGAAAAAGTTTGATGAAATGATCACACCCCAAGGTACATTGTCAACAATATACTCAGGCTCATATATAAAGTACCAAGGGATGTTCTTCAGACTGAGCATCACGCTCACTGCTATTAGAACCACTGTGGCAGTTTCCGCAGTGCAATATTTGGTTCTCAGCTTCTGACAACAGATGGCGACAAATCGGTCGAAGGTGAAAGTGACGGTGAACCAGACAGAGACATCGGTTGCTGCAGAGAGCAGGACGAGCAGGAGGGATATTGCAGGAGTGGTGTCCAGGTATGTTCCCGGGAAATGAAACGGAATGATCGTGTACAGTATCACATCGGTGAAAATCACCATCGAATCCGCCGTCGCCATGGCCACCAGGTAGAGAGTGATGCACCTGGAGAGTCCGCACTTTCCTCTCGACAGGATCACAATGGCCATCAAGTTGACTACAACAAATGCAAAGCAGCAAGTAAGTCATTAATCAACAACTCAGGCATGAAGGCAATTCCAGAGAGCAGGGAGTTACACGGGAATGTGAGCGCCAACAGGTAATTCATCCCTTCGAGGTTCATCAACCATTCAATAAATAAATTCCCTGAGTATGTCCCAAACACAAAATAAGGATCGATCTAATCTGGCTCATTCTTGCCCTATTGGCCCAATCCTAGTCACTAACAAAACACTGCCAGGTATTATCAAGCAACCATTATTCACAAATAAACTATTTTGTTTTAAATTCACTACGGTTACTCATTCCAGACCATATTCCCACCTTGGTGCAAACATGAAGCAATGTTCTATATTCTAATCTGAGGTGTGGATGTTATTTGACATTTTTGACCGTGTGATATTATGGTTCTGTGGTAAACCAGAGGTCAATGGGTTTCATGGGGAAAGACCCCTCTGTGTACAATTGCCCCACCTCGATGGTCCGGGTGGCATGTTTCAACACATTTTCTGCATATCTCTAGCACTCCCTCGCTTTCATCTTGTCCATCCCTGAATCTTCCCCTCACATACTTGACTTCCCAGCTCCATCTCAGGGGTTGTGTTAATGGCCAATATCCATTAAGTATCCCATAGCTACTTAACTACAGTTCCAACCCTGCTTCCATTTTCTTAGCTTATTTTGGTTTAGAGATACAGCACGGAAACAGATCCTTCAGCCCACCAAGTCCGTGACGACCAGTGACCCCCACACACCAGCACTACCCTACACACACTAGGGACAATTTTACATTTACACCAAGCCAATTAACCTACAAACCTGTACGTCTTTGGAGTGTGGGAGGAAACCGAAGGTCTCGGAGAAAACCCCCCGCAGGTCACAGGGAGAACGTACAAATTCCGTACAAATTCCGTACAGACAGCACACATAGTGAGGATCGAACCCGGGTCTCTGGCGTTGTAAGGCGGTTGCTCTACCGCTGCACCACCGTGCAGCCCCGTAGTTTCTCTGCATCTCCTTTGCATCCGTTCTAGTCTTGACATCTCCCATTACAGAGCTTTGAAGACATTTTCCCATATCCCCAACTATTGTTTTCCCTCTGTCAGAATCAACAGGGCTCTCACTACTTCTGGTACAAACTGTGCATTTCTACCCTCACTCCCCTACCACCGAGACCAAGAATAAGGGACTTCTCGCCTTCACTCTCCTCACTAGCTTCCACATGCAATGATCACTGACCGCAATTTCCACCCTTTTAAAGTGATGCCTCCACCAACCTATCTTTACTCCTCTTCCTTTTTCAACGTTGCAAAAGCTCACTCTGAACTCGCATTCATTGATTCCTTACACTGCTTTAATAAAGTTAGACATAGGACCAGGAAAATAACAGTTTTCAAGAGCCATTATCCAATTCAACAATTTCAGTCTTTCTGTATTTCCTATTTCAAGCAGTTTCCCTCTCTCCTCTAATGGTCATTTTAGACCGAATACATCTCCTTCCATTGACAACTCCCTCAGCCACATGTATTATTTTTCCTGGCATTAGATTTACCATGAGATTCAACCCTTCTGTCGTCCACTCATGCACTCCTGGTCTCCATCTAATACACACCTCTCATGAAGCAAAAGCACAAAGTGGTGGAAACATTCAGTTGGTCAGGCAGCATCAGTGGAAAGAAAAGCAGAGTTTGTGTTTCATGTCAATTATAGTTTAATTCTCCATCCCAATCTGACCTCTCTGCTCCAATTCCTTGCACTCTTCCAAACTAAGCTCAGGGAACCCTTCCTCTTTTTCTCTGTCCTTTTCACCTTCCTCCACAATTTAAACATGTTTATTTCTTATTGCCCTCCAATCTGATGGAAGCTGACTGACGTGTATCTCTGCCTCTTTCTACGCAGATGCTGCCTGTGAGTATTACCAGCACTTTCTGGACTTGTTTCATATGGAGGCCTGGATGGGCTGTGGGGCAGGAACGGGGGAGGTCATGGAGGGATTACTCACCAGCGGTGAGAATTTAGGATGTAGGTGAGAGCCACTAAGTTGGCAAGTGTAGGATTGGTGGGTGGAACGCAG
Organism: Rhinoraja longicauda; assembly: GCF_053455715.1. Taxonomy (NCBI): domain Eukaryota; kingdom Metazoa; phylum Chordata; class Chondrichthyes; order Rajiformes; family Arhynchobatidae; genus Rhinoraja; species Rhinoraja longicauda. The sequence goes on from NC_135962.1 coordinate 9,325,966, forward strand.
GAAGCAGCATTTTTGGTGGCCTTGCTTATGGAAGGTAGGAGAAGGGATGCATTAGGACAGGCAAGTCTATAGGGAACAAACAGGAGGAAGAAGGTGATTCAACAGCAGTTTGGGGTGGACGAGGGATGGAATACAGCAAGGTCAACCCCGCTGGAAACCAAGGGTTGTTGGGCAGGGATGGGTATTTGGTTATTAGTACTGCGTGCAACAGCACGGTTGCTTGCTTGTTACCTTATGATCAGGCAGTTGCAGACCAGGGGGACAGAGTCAGTGGTTGAGGAACGGATTTTGTGGCAGAGATTGTCACGGTGTGATCTGTCCTCTGTACAATGCATCTGCAGCATCCGGGCTCATCAGAACAAGCATTTGGACAAACCCTAGCAAACAACAAAAGCTTTTCACTGAACCTCGGTACATGTGACAATAAACTAAACTATCTAACTAAACTAAGGAAGCACAAGGGCAAAGATGCTATATAACGCAGCGACAGGTGAGTCCATCAGTTACAAGATGACTGTCCATGATTTTAAGATGCAATTACCAAACGAACATAAAGAGAATGATTACATTGGGTTGGCTTACCAGGAATCCCCACAGCTGCAAGAACAGGGTAGTAAATGTCTTCTATCTGATGCAGTATTGTTGCCTCCCGCATTTTTGGTGGGAGGTGATGTCTTTTACTGGTGACGGAGGGAAGTGCTCTACCAGATTATAAGATGTATAGAGAGGTGCAGTGCATTTATTCAGGAGTGAAAACTCCCTGGAGATCACACAGTTGCATCATTATTAATATGAATTAAGGGTCGTTGACTAAAGCAGTGGAACAATAATAATACAACTCGCCTTGGAATGAGCTGCAATTAGCTGGAGTTTACGCTGTCTCCAGGCAAGGTGTTCCATGGAAAGTGTAATGAACTCTGAGAGGAATATCAATGATATTTCAAATAAAGGTAATTTCATTCCTATCTTGATTTTTTTTTTGACTTACAAGCTTTTAAAAAATATATTTCAATGCCAACAATAAATACTAAGATCATTTTTGGACTAAGTTGCCAAATATATTCAATATAACATTAATTATTTTCTCAAATATAAATGGGGAAGGGTGGAGGTATTCAAGGGGGAGATCATTCTATGGAGAGGTAAATAAAATTAATGATTCAACTCTGTTACTCTTCAGCTGAACTGAGAACAGTTTAGAAGATCTGTCTGCAGAAACAATCTTGCTCTGGCCATGAGCAGTCATTTTGAGGGGATGTTGGTTGGGGGAAAAAAAAGCAGAAAGCAGAGATTTATTGCAAAGACAGCTTTTGCAATTGGACCATGATAGTGCCTGTCTCTTTGGGAGATTTCTTTTGTGAGGATTGTGATATGAGTTTGAAGGTTTGACAGAGGCAGAGAGGGCTGCAAGATTGTGTGGGTGAGACTGTGAGTCAGAAGGGAGCTGATGAAATTTACATTTCGGTGTTACCTTCGGTGAAGTCCCACCCCACCTCGTTTTGCTTTGCCATGGTCGGTCGGGTGCTGGGAGGTTCGGCGGCATCTCGGAACTTCATGGGTCTCAGGCTCGGCTTACTGCTTCTCCTGAGCTGCGGTATCATCATAGAGAAACCATCAATTGTAGGAATATTACTCTCCAACCTCACACCCTTCAGATCCAATGAGCTCCTTCTCCCTCATCTCTGTCCTCTGGGGGTGTGCAGTCAGATCTTACCCCTATCTCACTCAGTCTTCAAGAGGACAACCTCCATCATGTCCTTTCGCTTTGACACCAGCTGTTCATGTAGCTAGTGTGGGAGGGGGTCACTGAGGACCATGTTGTTGTCCAGTTTGAAGGAGCTGTTTATTCAGATCTTGGACCATGTGCTGTGTCATGCCTGTGCAGAAGAGGGGGACTTTTGAAAAAACTGCCCTAGCCTGTGGGCCACAGCTTCCACCACAGAATCAGAATAACCTTTAATGTCATACAAAAAACATGTCTTATGGACGAAATTCCGTTACCCACAGTCCAACAGTAAGAAGCAATAAAAATTAAGCAATAACACACACAATCACAAAACCAACACAAAACAAAAAAAAAACAGCAATCACAGTGAGTCTCCTCCAGTCACCTCCTCACTGTGATGGAAGGCCAGAATGTCTTTTCTCTTCCCTGCCGTCTTCTCCCGTGGTCAGGCTGTTGAACCTGACCACAACAGCCCGGGATGGTACCTCCAACGCTCCTCTCCACCCAGTGCGCTGGACATTGGGGTAGAGCATGTCGCAAGTGAGTAGGAGAGGGGAGTATTCTGGGGTAAGGCAAAGAGAACATAATATCAAAGGCTGCCTACCTTTACCAGCTGTTGCAGCCGGCAGCCCGAGTGACGTCTTCTGGGTTGATGGGTGGCCCTGCGGCCTTGAACCCAGTGCTGGGTTTACAGTCGTCCCTTTGAGCAATATCCAAAATCCGGGGGAGGCTTCAACTGTCCCCTTGCAGACAGGTGCTCCTCTCCAGCCAATCGGAGAAAAAACCCCCGCAGGTCACAGGGAGAACATACAAATTCCGTACAGACAGCACCCATAGTGAGGATCGAACTCGGGTCTCTGGCGTTGTAAGGCGGTTGCTCTACCGCTGCACCACCGTGCAGCCCCAGAGTTTCTCCGCATCTCCTTTGCATCTGTTCTAGTCTTGACATCTCCCATAACAGAGCTTTGAAGACATTTTCTCATATCCCCAACTATTGTTTTCCCTCTGTCAGAGTCAACAGCTCTCACTACTTCTGGTACAAACTGTGCATTGCTACGCTCACTCCCCTACCACCGAGACCAAGAATAAGGGACTTCTCGCCTTCACTCTCCTCACTAGCTTCCACATGCAATGATCACTGACCGCAATTTCCACCCTTTTAAAGTGATGCCTCCACCAACCTATCTTCACTCCTCATCTTAGACCTAATACATCTCCTTCCATTGACAACTCCCTCAGCCACATGTATTATTTTTCCTGGCATTAGATTTACCATGAGATTCTACCCTTCTGTCGTCCACTCATGCACTCCTGGTCTCCATCTAATACACACCTCTCATGAAGCAAAAGCACAAAGTGGTGGAAACATTCAGTTGGTCAGGCAGCATCAGTGGAAAGAAAAGTAGAGTTTGTGTTTCATGTCAATTATAGTTTAATTCTCCATCCCAATCTGACCTCTCTGCTCTGATTCCTTGCACTCTTCCAAACTAAGCTCAGGGAACCCTACCTCTTTTTCTCTGTCCTTTTCACCTTCCTTCACAATTTAAACATGTTTATTTCTTATTGCCCTCCAATCTGATGGAAGCTGACTGACGTGTATCTCTGCCTCTTTCTCCACAGATGCTGCCTGAGTATTACCAGCACTTTCTGGACTTGTTTCATATGGACGCCTGGATGGGCAGTGGGGCAGAAACGGGGGAGGTCATGGAGGGATTACTCACCAGCGGTGAGAATTTAGGATGTAGGTGAGAGCCACTGAGTTGGCAAGTGTAGGATTGGTGGGTGGAACGCAGGAAGCAGAATTTTTGGTGGCCTTGCTTATGGAAGGTAGGAGAAGGGATGCATTAGGACAGGCAAGTCTATAGGGAACAAACAGGAGGAAGAAGGTGATTCAACAGCAGTTTGGGGTGGACGACGGATGGAATACAGCAAGGTCAACCCCGCTGGAAACCAAGGGTTGTTGGGCAGGGATGGGTATTTGGTTATTAGTACTGTGTGCAACAGCACGGTTGCTTGCTTGTTACCTTATGATCAGGCAGTTGCAGACCAGGGGGACAGAGTCAGTGGTTGAGGAATGGATTTTGTGGCAGAGATTGTCACGGTGTGATCTGCCCTCTGTACAATGCATCTGCAGCTCCGGGCTCATCAGAACAAGCATTTGGACAAACCCTAGCAAGCAACAAAAGCTTTTCATTGAACCTCGGTACATGTGACAATAAACTAAACTATCTAACTAAACTAAGGAAGCACAAGGGCTGAGATGCAATATAACGCAGCGACAGGTGAGTCCATCAGTTACAAGATGACTGTCCAAGATTTTAAGATGCAATTACCAAACGAACATAAAGAGAATGATTACATTGGGTTGGCTTACCAGGAATTCCCACAGCTGCAAGAACAGGGTAGTAAATGTCTTCTATCTGATGCAGTATTGTTGCCTCCCGCATTTTTGGTGGGAGGTGATGTCTTTTACTGGTGACGGAGGGAAGTGCTCTACCAGATTATAAGATGTATAGAGAGGTGCAGTGCATTTATTCAGGAGTGAAAACTCCCTGGAGATCACACAGTTGCATCATTATTAATATGAATTAAGGGTCGTTGACTAAAGCAGTGGAACAATAATAATACAACTCGCCTTGGAATGAGCTGCAATTAGCTGGAGTTTATGCCGTCTCCAGGCAAGGTGTTCCATGGAAAGTGTAATGAACTGTGAGAGGAATATCAATGATATTTCAAATAAAGGCAATTTCATTCCTATCTTGATTTTCTTTTTTGTCTTACAAGCTTTAAAAAAAAATAATTCAAAGCCAACAATACTAAGATCATTTTTGGACTAAGTTGCCCAATGTATTCAATATAACATTAATTATTTTCTCAAATATAAATGGGGAAGGCTGGAGGTATTCAAGGGGGAGATCATTCTATGGAGACGTAAATAAAATTAATGATTCAACTCTGTTACTCTTCAGCTGAACTGAGAACAGTTTAGAAGATATGTCTGCAGAAACAATCTTGCTCTGGCCATGAGCAGCCATTTTGAGGGGATGTTGGTTGGGGGAAAAAAAAGCAGAAAGCAGAGATTTATTGCAAAGACAGCTTTTGCAATTGGACCATGGTAGTGCCTGTCTCTTTGGGAGATTTGTTTTGTGAGGATTGTGATAGGAGTTTGAAGGTTTGACAGAGGCGGAGAGGGCTGCAAGATCGTGGGGGTGAGACTGTGAGTCAGAAGGGAGCTGATGAAAGTGACATTTCGGTGTTACCTTCGGTGAAGTCCCACCCCACCTCGTTTTGCTTTGCCATGGTCGGTTCGGGTGCTGGGAGGGTCGGCGGCATCTCGTAACTTCATGGGTCTCAGGCTCAGCTTACTGCTTCTCCTGAGCTGCGGTATCATCATAGAGAAACCATCAACGAGGCACATTCCTTGCATTCCTGACTACACTCACTGATCTCAATCTCTCCTGTGCTCTGAATTGCGGAAAAGTGTTTGCAGCTGTTTTGAGACCATTAAATAGCTAATGAATCTTATGGGGGAGGGGTTCAGTTGAGCTCTGCAAGTGTAGCTACTACATCATCCACTGTGTAGAATGTTAACCTTTAGGAGCGGTGTGAAAAGCTGTGTGCACCCTGGCATGAGTATTGATGCTGTGTAAAGGCAATGGCTGGAGTTGTTCACCCTTCTGCCATTGTCGCATCCCCAAAGATGTCAGGAAAGGCCGTTTTGTCCGGAAGACCGAGCAAGAGATGCCACTGGCCCAGATTAAGTGGGTCACATTTGGTGGGATTTTCCTGCCAGTGGACCCACTGGGGGCACTTGTAGGAATATTACTCTCCAACGTCCCACCCTTCAGATCCAATGAGCTCCTTCTCCCTCATCTCTGTCCTCTGGGGGTGTGCAGTCAGATATTACTCCTATCTCACTCAGTCTTCAAGAGAACAACCTCCATCATGTCCTTTCGTTTTGACACCAGCTGTTCATGTAGCTATTGTGGAAGGGGGTCACTGAGTGCCATGTTGTTGTCCAGTTTGAAGGAGCTGTTTATTCAGATCTTGGACCATGCGCTGTGTCATGCCTGTGCAGAAGAGGGGGACTTTGGAAAAACTGCCCTAGCCTCTGGGCCACAGCTTCCACCACAGAATCAGAATAACCTTTAATGTCATACAAACAACATGTCTTTTGGATGAAATTCCGTTACCCACAGTCCAACAATAAGAAGCAATAAAAATAAAGCAATAACACACACAATCACAAAACCAACACGAAACAAAACAAAAAACATCCATCACAGTGAGTCTCCTCCAGTCAACTCCTCACTGTGATGGAAGGCCAGAATGTCTTTTCTCTTCCCTGCCGTCTTCTCCCGCGGTCAGGCTGTTGAACCTGACCACAACGGCCCGGGATGGTACCTCCAACGCTCCTCTCCACCCAGTGCGCTGGACATTGAGGTAGAGCATGTCCTAAGTGAGTAGGAGAGGGGAGTATTCTGGGGTAAGGCAAATCCGGGGGAGGCCTCAACTGTCCCCTTGCAGACAGGTGCTCCTTCTCTCCAGCCAATCTAGCTCACACATTCTGGTCCTGCCCCAAACTTGGTGACTGCTGGACAGTGGTTTTTAAAACCATGAGTGAAGTCCTTGTGGTGACAGTGAGGCTTTGCCCACTTCCCGTTGTATTTGGCGTATCAGATGGAACTTTGGGTTTAAATAAAAACCAATCGGACATCATTGCATTCACATCACTATTGGCCCATAGGAGAATTTTGCTGGTCAGGAAATCTACAACTCCTCCATCTGCTGCCGCTTGGCTAGAGGACAAAATGTTTTTTCTAAAACTAGAAAAGATCAAATTTACACTGAGGGGGGCTGTGAAAATGTTTTATTCAAAATGGGAACCTTTTCTGTCATACTTTGAGAATCTAAAAGAACTACCCACTGACTGAGGGCACTTGATTGTAGTTGGGGATCTGCCTTTAATTATGTTTTACTTTTATTTATTTACTTATTTTTGTTTACACAATTGCCGATTACCTCACAGGATGGCTGATGCATAGTGAATGAGTGTATCCTGAACCATCTGACATGTTGTAGATATGTATGGGCCTGCGCCTTGGAAGAATGTAGAGGTTTTGCTGTCAAATTGTGCATTTGTATTTGTGATATGATGTATTGTGAACACATCAGCTGCAAAGGGGTGTCCAGGGATGGTGGGTGAGGGTTATTTTTGTTGTTATATATAAAATACAAAATGGAGGGGAATGTAATGCATTATGTCACTCGTATTGTATCTTTCCTTCAATAAAAATAAATATATTTTTTTTAAACTGTCCCCTTGCAGAGGGAGATCACTCCAGTCAGCATCCTCTCCAGTAACATTTGCAGCCTCCCCATTCTGAGCTGGCAGTTCCAAACCTGACTGCTTCCTGGAATGGGGGCATTTGTCACGTGTGAACAGATTATGATAAAGACTCGGCCTGTAGTCTCCGGAATTAAAGGGAATCCTGATAAAATGTAAAAGATGAGAGGTAGACTCGTGTCACCTAGTGACTGACATTTAGTTTAATTTAGTTTAGTTTGGTTTAGAGATAAAGTGCGGAAACAGGCCTTTCAGCCCAGCGGTTCCATGCCGACCAGCGATCCCCATACACTAACACTATCCTGCACACGAAGAACAATTTACATTTTTTCCAGAGCCAATTAACCTACATACCTGTACGTCTTTGGACTGTGGGAAGAAACCGGAGCACCCGGAGAAAACCTACGCGGTCACGGAGTGAACGTACAAACTCTATACAGACAGCACCCGTGGTCAGGATTGAACCCGGTTCTCTGGCGCTTTCAGGTAGCAACTGGTTCCAGATACCCATGTATCTGGAACCGGGGGTCACAGAGCCATGAGAAGGGGTTGGCCAGTCAGGACAGAGTTGAGAAGAAATCTATTGACCTGAGCTTGATGTTTGGAATTGTCTACCCAAGAGGGCTGTGACTATGAGTACACCTGATACAATTTTTGGAAATTAAATAAATTGAGGCTTACGTGATTAGTACAGGAGAGAGAAAGTAGCAATGTAGTAACAAAGTGGCCTTGATCCTGTTGAATGGTGGAGTCGGCTCGACAGGCCGAATGGCCCACACCTGCTTGCACCTGCTTTTGTCTGTTGCTGCTCATTAGCCACTGGGACCCCAGAGACCCGATCCTGACTGCGGGTGCTTTCTGTAGGGAGTTTTGTATGTTCTCCCCATGACCACGTGGGCTTTCTCTAGGTACTACAGTTTTCTCCCACTTTTCAAAGACATACGGGTTTGTAGGTTGTTTGGCTTCTGTAAGTTGTCCCCAGTGTGAGGTGCTGCATTTTGGTAGGACAAATCAAAATAGGACGTACAGGGTAAATGGTAGGGAATTGAGGAATGCAGTGGAACAGAGGGATCTGGGAATAACTGTGCATTGTTCCCTGAAGGTGGAATCTCATGTGGATAGGGTGGTGAAGAAGGCGTTTGGTATGCTTGTCTTTATAAATCAGAGCATCGAATATAGAAGTTGGGATGTAATGTTAAAATTGTATAGGGCATTGGTGAGGCCGAATCTGGAGTATGGTGTGCAGTTCTGGTCGCCAAATTATAGGAAGGATGTCGACAAAATGGAGAGGGTACAGAGGAGATTTATTAGAATGTTGCCTGGGTTTCAGCACTTAAGCTACAGAGAGAGGTTGAACAGGTTGGGTCTTTATTCTTTGGAGCGTAGAAGGTTGAGTGGGGACTTGATAGAGGTTTTTAAAATTTTAAGAGGGACGGATAGAGTTGACGTGGGTAGGCTTTTCCCATTGAGAGTGGCGAAGACTCCAACAAGGGGACATAACTTCAGAATTAAGGAACAAAAGTTTAGGGGTAACTTGAGGGGTAACTTTTTTACTCAGAGGGTGGTGGCTGTATGGAATGAGCTTCCGGTGGAAGTGGTGGAGGCAGGCTCGATTTTATTATTTAAGAGTAAATTGGATAGGTATATGGATGGGAGGGGATTGGAGGGTTATGGTCTGAGAGCAGGTAGATGAGACTAGGTCAGAGAAAGTGGTCGGCGTGGAATGGTAGGGCCGAACGGGCCTTTTTCTGTGCTGTAATTGTTATATGGTTATATGGTTATATGCATAGAACTAGTGTAAGGGTGATGGTTGGCTGATGTGGACTCGGTGGGCCGAAGTGCCTGTTTCCATGCTGCATAACTACAACTAAAAAGTCATGAGATGCAAGTTTCCAGAGAAACGGGGAGAAACATAACCAACAGTGCCCTAGTCCTGATGGCCACCTTTGTGCATGTCTGCGTCAGATCATAATCATAATAATCATAATCATACTTTATTAGCAAAGTATGTTTTGCAAAATACGAGGAATTCGATTTGCCATACAGTCATACCAAAAAAAAGCACCAAAACACACAAAATACATTTTAACATAAGCATCCACCACAGTGACTCCTCCACATTTCTCACTGTGATGGAAGGTGAAACAAAGTTCAATCTCCTTCCATTCTTTGTTTTTTGTCGGGGGCCATGAGCCTTCCGTTGATGGAACGATCTTGGCTCCCGTAGCCGGTGGTTGGGCCCTCCGTGACGGGGCGATCAAGCTCCTGCATCGAGGGGAATCTCAGCTCCCCCGCGCCGGGCGATCGGACCCCGGGTCAGGACTAGTCGAGGTTGAAATCCGCAGGCCGCAGTTGGACCGTCGATCCCAGGCAAGGGATCGCAGACTCCGATGGTATGTCCATGGTCCCGCGGTGGAGCTCAAAGTCAGTCTTGAGCAAGGCCGTCAGCTCCATGATGTTAGGCCGCAGTGACCGGAGATACGATCCGGAAAATAATCGCATCTCCAGCAAGGTATGAGATTGAATAAAGGTTTCCCCCGACCCCCTCCCCAACCCCCCCCCCCCCCCCCCCCCCCCAACCCCCCCCCCCCCCCCCCCCAACATAAACCAAACCAGAGAACATTAACACAAACCTTTAAAACACACTAAAAATAACATAAAGGACGAAAAGCTAGACAGACCGTTGGCGAGGCTGCCATTGCTGATGGCGCCACCTGGTGGTGTGTAGACACTAGTATGCACACAGCAAGCGTCACTCGGGCTAATGTTCTGAGACATGTCCATACCCCGTTCCATCCCTCACCTTCTGGCTCACTGGCTCCTCCTGCTGCTCAGTTGCTTGTCCTGCACCCAGTGCTGAGGGTGACACCATCCTGAGGTCATGCTGCTGACAGCAGCCAATCAGGACTCTGTTGAGTTCCGGAGTGCACCGCACAAGATTACCTGGCCTGTGGAAGTGTTGTTCCAGCTCGCAATCGACAGCCCCCGCAGCCTGATGCTGGAAATCGTGGTTGTCCTATTTTTGGAGCCTTTCGATCCCTCACTAAAAAATTGTGAAAATGGCCAAAGGTGTGCGGTTGTCGTGGGTTACAGGCCACAATGGGCGGTAGATGGAGAGCTGCATTGTTCCTAAGAGGATCCTGCTCAGCTGAACACAGCATCTGATGGTTTTCCACTGACCAAAAGCCCTTTGAGGCACACTGCTCATGGCAGTTTATGCACAGCAGCACACTCCATGGGGCCACGGATCAGAGACCCATTGGCTTTGGTGACGGAAACCTGGACGTGCTCGAAGCAGGTCTGTGCGCTGAGGCAGGGGAGTGGTGGGTGCAGCTGGACATTAGAGGCCTTTCTAATTTCAGAACTTTCTTCAGGTGTAATTACTACCAGGTCAAATAGTAATACAGCATTAAAACAGGCCATTCAGCCCAGCACATCCAGGCCATCCATCCACATTAATCTCATCTTCCAGCGCTTGGCAAATATCCTTCTATGCCTGGGCAGTTCAAGTTCTAGTCTAGATTGAGAGATTGAGACAAAACCTGAGCTGCCAGGATTTTTTTATTATACAAAACATGTTATTTCCAAAACTCCATCCGACATTCTCGGAGGCTATACATACATTCAATACAGATATTCAATACAGATATTCAATACAAAAATTATACAAAATTAACCACCACCATTTCCACTCATGCCCACTGGCGTGGAATCCTTCCCTTATTTGGAGGGGCGTCTCTCTCCACCACACCCTGCCCCCCCCATATCCGGCAGCGGAAGGACCCTAGACTGTGGCCCTCCCCCACAAAGCCATGGCATTGGCTACACCAAGCATCAGTGCGTCCCTCAGCACGTACTCCTGCAGTCTGCAGTGGGCCAGTCGGCAACATTCCCCACCGGACAGCTCGCTCCGCTGGGAGGTCAACAAAGCTCGTGCAGACCAAAGAGCGTCTTTCACCGAGTTGATGACCTTCCATCAGCACTCGACATCAGTCTCTGAAGGAGTCCCTTGGAACAGTCTATAGATCACAGAGTCCTCCATGACGGAGCTGTTCAGAATAAATCGTGACAGGGACCCTTGCAAGCCTCCCCAGACTCTCTTTGCAAATCCACACTCTGCGAAGAAGTGGGAAACCATCTCCTCTCCATAGCAGCCGTCCCGATGGCAGCGTGCGCTGGTAGTGAGGCTCCGGCGATTCAGGAAGGATCTGACTGGCAGGGCTCCCCTCACCGCCAGCCAAACCAGGTCATGGTACTTGTTGGTGAGTTCTGGTGATGAGGCATTTTGCCAGACAAGCTGGGCAGTCTGCTCTGGGAACCACGCCACAGGATCCATGGAGAAATTTACCTGCAGTGCCTGCAGGACGTTCCGTGCTGACCACTGCCCGATGGACTTGTGGTCAAAAGTGTTGGTCCGGAAGAACCTTTCCATGAATGACAGATGATGCCAGGATAATTCAGAGACTGCCAGTGCTGCCTCTCCAAGCCCCAAAGCTGAACTGCCAAGATACCCCTAAGGCTGCCAGCCCCACCTTTCAAGGCAAGGGTGAACTGCAGGGTGAAACCTGAGATTGCCATGCCTCCTCCTTCGACACCAGGACTGAGCTGCTGGGACAAGCTTGAGATTGCCAGCTCCACTGCACATGTCCCTGCTAGTGAAGAACAGTGCCCCCCTGCGGTCCTCGACTTTCTTACCAATGTACATAAAATTTATTATGTGAGTATATACTGCCAGTGTTGGTGTGGTCACTGCTCAACCTGGCATCATCCCTGATATGTTATATATTTCGATCAGATCTCTCCTCAACCTCAAACGGCAGAGAAAATAATCCAAATTGGTCGAATTTTGCTAATACCTTCTAATCTTGGCAGCATCCAGTTAAGCCTCTTCTGCAGTTTCCTCAAAACCTCCACATCCTTTCTGACTGGGGTGCACACTATACTCCAAATACAGCCTATCTAAAGTTTCATTGTCACACGACCTCCTGACTCTTGTAGTCAATGCCCTGACTGATGAAGGCAATCATGCCATATGCCTGCTCTATGACTTTATCTACTAGTGTTGCTACTTTCAGGGAGCTATGGACTTCGATCCCAAGAACTCTCTGCACATCAGTTTTGTTAAGGGTCCTACCATTAACTGTATACTTTCTTACATTTGGACTTTAGACTTTTGATTTTAGAGACACAGTGAGGAAACAAACCCTTCTGCCAACCGATTCCACCCCGACCAGCAATCACCCTAGCACTACCCTACACAGGGACAAATTAATATTTTTACCAAAGCCAGGTTAACCTACAAACCTGTGCGTCCTTGGAGTGTGGAAGAAAACCAGAGCACCTGGGGAAACCCACAGGGTCACGGGGAGAACATACAAACTTCCTTACAGACAGCACCGTAGTCAGGATCGAACCCGCATCTCTAGTGCAGTAAGGCACCAGTCTACTGCTGCATCATTGTGCTGCCCTCAGTTTGGGGGTGGCACAAAGACCCCCCAAACTGCGACACCTTACTCTTGCTCAGATTAAACTCTATCCAGTGGCATCTTTTAATAGCCTTCCTTACTGATCTCGGCTCCACCCATTTTTGAAACAGCTTCCTTTAATGGCCCCTTCCTGTTGTGGTCCCATGATACACTCCAGCCCATGCTCTCGGTGCCCACAGCTCACCTCTGCATTCATCTCTTCAACAAAGGGTTAAGGAGGGCGGGAGGCATTTGTTCTCACAGCAGCCCAAGCAAGGCGCAGGTTTGGAGATTATTGCTGTCAGCAGAAGTGAAGACAGCTTCAATCACTTAGCGGAGGATGGGGAGTAAGCTGCTGGTGCAGTTGTTGGCTTAAATGGATTTATAGGGCCTTTTGAAGGCCTAACAGATTTAGGCAATTCCCCTCTTCATGGGCTTCTAGCCGATGGTGACTATCCTGAAAGAGGTGCCAGGATTTCTGGAGCAGCTCGGACTTGCAGCTGGGATGGTGCGGTGGCGATGCATAAACTTTGACATCCAGTGCGCTCAGCTACCTTTTGCTCTCCTGTGGGGTGAATTGAATTGGCTAAAAAGCAGCGTCATAAAGATGGGGGGGAAGTCAAATGGGCGGAGGTAGTTCTGGGCCCTGCCACCACTGAACATGGGGATATACACAGACTCATTCCCCATCTCAGCAGCTCACCACTACTCTCAGGACATCAGAACTCTGCCCTGATAAATTGGTGGTATCTTTACACGGTGCTCCCACTGTTTGCTGAATGTTCTGTCCTGTGATGCAGCTTCACTAGGTTGGTAGAATCAAGCTTTGGTATGAAAAACAGAAGGCAGGATGAACTCAGCACCTGTGGAAGCAAAAAGAAAGTGTTGACATTTTGGGTCAAAACCATGCATCGATTGAGAGGGATTGGACAGAGAGTCAGTATATTGCAATGTGAGGGGGGGGGGAGTAAATGATGGGCTCTATCTATCACCTTCCACCCTCTTTCCCACCCTGTCTTATACTACTAAATACTGGCAACCTTCCCTCTGCTAAGGCTCAACCCAAAGCACCAACTTTAAAGCATTTCTCTCCACACGTGCTGCTTGACCTGCTGAGGTCTTCCAGCTTTTTTTTAAAATTCTAGATTCCAGCATCTGCAGTGTTGTTTGTCTTGTGTATGAAGGAACTGCAGATGCTGGTTTAAACCGAAGGTAGACACAAAAATCTGGAGTAACTCAGCGGGACAGGCAGCATCTCACTTTCCTTCCCTCCAGAGATGCTGCCTGTCCCACTGAATTTCTCCACCTTTTTGTGTTGTTTGTCTTCATGTTTTGGTGCAGCTGGTGCTGCTCCTGGCTCTGATCCTGCAGGTGACCCATTTATCCATGGCTGAAACTGAAGGTGATGTGGGAGGAGGTATTGTACCACAACAGCTGGGGGCCCACAGTGTCCCATCAATAGCTGTTGGGCCTGCTCTGAATCTACTCCATTCAACACACTGGTGGTGCCACTCAATACAGCAGAACACTTTCTCTGAACAGGGAGTTGTAATGAGAGAGCCTGGCGTGCGAATAGTCTGTAGTTAACAAAAAGTTAATAGGGCTTTGCTTGCTAACAAGAGATGGTGGGAAATGCTGTGGGCCCCTGCTATCGACAGATAATAGATCGGGTAGATGCACAGTCTCTTGCCCAGAGTAGGTGAATCGAGGACCAGAGGACATAGGTTTACAGTGAAGGGGAAAAGATTTAACAGGAATCTGAGGGGTAACTTTTTCACACAAAGGGTGGTGGGTGTAAGGAACAAGCTGCCAGATGAGGTAGTTGAGGCTGGGACTATCCCAACGTTTAAGAAACAGTTAGACAGGTACATGGATAGGACAGGTTTGGAGGGATATGGACCAAATGCAGGCAAGTGGGATTAGTGTAGCTGGGTCATGTTGGCCTGCGTGGGGAAGTTGGGCGAAAGGGCCTGTTTCCACGCTGTATCACTCTATGACTCTATGACTCTATTGGGGGACTTAATGGCGCATTTCGGAATCCTATTGACTAGAAGTAGTGCTATGGGGGCCTTTTGCTTCACTTGGTATAAAGCAGGCATCTGCAGCATGCTCCATTGTTCTCCAAAAAGTCATCGAAGGGCTGGGATCGCGACCGGTGCCTCGGACAGGGCACAGGGAGAGGGAGGTGTGCTGCTGTAGACAGGATCCTGCACATACCGAGATAAGTAGATGTTTACTCCCTATTGCCAATAAATGATGTTAAATGGAAGGCCTCCCTGACAGACTGGGTTGCGACCGACTCCTTGGAAGGGTGAATAGAGAGAGAGAATTGTGCTGCTGTAGAAAGGGCCTCACACATACCTAGAGAAGTGGAAGTTTACTCTCTATTGCCAATAAACTTGATTTATACTGTAACTGGAGTGTGAGCCTTTTTCTGTTCTATCAGTCAGATCCTTGAACCTGTTCCCTTGCAACAGGAGCCAGTGACTTCAGCATTATCCCACTAAGTCAAGTCAAGTTGAGTTGAGTTTATTTTATTTTGCACAGTATAGTAAGGTACAGATGCATTGAAAATCTTGCTTGCTGCAGCATCATGGGCACATGGACTCAAATAACACACAGAATCTTACAATTAAATAAATTCCTCGAGGCTGTGGAAAGAAAAAGACTGTGCATGAAACAAGACATTGGTACAAAACCAAATAGAAATCAATCCCATGGTCATGTGATGGACCGCATTACATCTACAATTTTGTTTGTGGTCTTACGAAGAGCTGTTTCCAACCAAGCTGTGATGCAACGGGATAGTATGCTATCTATGGTGCATCTGTATAACTTGATGAGAGTTGTTGGAGAGATGCCGAATTTCCACAGTCTCTCAAGGAAGTGAAAGACTAGCTTCAATGTGCTTGGTGCAAGACAGATTGTTGGTGATATATACGCCAAGGAACTTGAAGCTCTTGACCATTTCAAATTCAGAAACTTTGATGCTGACTGGGGTGTATACACCTCACTTCCTAAAGACAACAACTAGCTCCTTCATATTTCTGATATTGAGGGAGAGGTTGTTGACTTCTCTGGATGTAACTACGTTCTCTTTCACCTTCCTGTCTCTCTCGTCATTGTTCGAGTTCTGGCCCACCACAGTGCTGTCATTTGCAGAAATTGGACCCACACTCATGAGTATATAGGAAATATAGTTAGGGGCTATGAACACATCCTTCTGGGGTACCAGAGTTGAAACATATTGTCAGGATATTTGTTCCCCTGTCCTCACAGTGCAACTTGGTTCAAGGACTCGATGGCTGTAGGAAAGTAACAGTTCCTGAACATGGTGGTGAGGGATTTTGTACCTCCTGCCCGATGGAAGCCTCAAGGAGAGAGCGTGGCCGGCATGGTGGGGATCTTTGATGGTAGGCGCTGCCATCTTGTAGAGACGTAGATCACGTAGATGCTTAGGATGGTGGGGACGGCTGTACCCGTGATTGACCAGGCTAAGTCCACACTCTCTGCAGCTTCCTGTATTCCTGTAAGATGGAATTACCATACCAGGCCATGATGCACCCAGTCAAGTTACACATGGGGAACTACTTGCATACCCAATCCACTCACAGATTCAGAGAGAGAGGGAGTAGAATGGCTGAGAGGAGGGCACTGGGAAGGTGGATATGAAGGTGGCTTCACTGAAACCATGCAACAACTGCAGTGAATGGGTACATCAGGGCGTCCCTTAGCTCCTCTCTGAACTTAGTCTGGGTCACCACGTAAATACAGGTGTTGGTGCAGGAGCTCAGAAGCTGCAGCATGTAGCCAGTTTGTTCAGCGATGTAGCCCGGGCCCGTGAGATCATGTTTGTTGGTGATTCGGTAATAAAGGGCATGCAGCACTCTTGTCATCCACAAAACTATAAAGCTGCCTGATATGGTGAAGAGCAAGATGATGGGTTTCCTTCGCTTCTCCATCTCTGGGTCGTTGCGATCCTCACAATTACCGCTTTTCTGGAGCCTCCTGCGGATTTTACCCGACACCAGAATGAATCTGACAGTCAGAGCGTTGAGCGGCAGAATCAGAAGGAATGCGAAGCAAGGAGTTAAAGTAATGCAGAACAAGTCAAAAGCTACCCATGCAGTTTTAGTGTAAAAACTCAGTGATATGGTGCTCCCCCAGGGTACATCATCAACAATATACTCAGGCTCATATATAAAGTACAGAGGGATGTTCTTCAGACTGAGCATCACGCTCACTGCTATTAGAACCACTGTGGCAGTTTCTGTGGTACAATATTTGGTTCTCAGCCTCTGACAACAGATGGCAACAAATCGGTCGAAGGTGAAAGTGACGGTGAACCAGACAGAGACATCGGTTGCTGCAAAGAGCAGGACGAGCAGGAGGGACTTTGCAGGAGTGGTGTCCAGGTATGTTCCCGGGAAATGAAACGGAATGATCGTGTACAGTATCACATCGGTGAAAATCACCATCAGATCCGCCGTTGCCATGGCCACCAGGTAGAGAGTGATGCACCTGGAGAGTCCGCACTTTCCTCTCGACAGGATCACAATGGCCATCAAGTTGACTACAATAGTTAGAAATGGGGGAAATTATTTTCAGAAAACATCTTCGAGAGGAAGAAATATACAAATGGACATCCCTGAGGGAAAGACAGGAAACATGGTTTGGGAACCCAAGCATAACTCAGTTTAGAGATAGAGCATGGATAGGTCCACTGAGTCCATGCCGATCATTGACCACTTGTTCGCACAAGCTCTGTTATCCCACATTCGCATCCACTTCCAATACGCAAGGGACAATTTACAGAGGCCAATTAACCTACAAATCGCCAAGCCTTTGGGATGTGGGAAGAAAGCGATGCACCTGGAGGAAACCAACGCAGTCACAGGGAGAACATGCAAATTCTGCGCAGGCAGCACCTGAGGTTATGATCAAAGCCGGGACCCCGGTGCTGTGAGGCAACAGTTCCACCAGGTGCGCCACTGTGCCATCCATGATGTAGGAGTCTCACATTGTGATATTATTCTTTTTTAAAAATAATTCTATTTTTATTATGATTTTCCAGTTCCATACATTCCGCAATGATACACATTCTCATTCACCTTAAACCCTCCTTAGTTAACAAATACTGCATATCCCAAAATAAAGCATACCACATGTATTGGAAGCACTACAAGGATGGGTAATGACTTACTGGACATTTGATCAAGGGGCGTGGCTGTGTTCTGCAGCTGCGGCTCACCGGCAGTCTCTCCGTTTTTTTTTTGTGTTTTTTAGTCAATGTTGATGTTAAATGTACGTTTTGTTTTATTTTTAATTCTGTGTATGTAGGGGGGTGGTGGGGGGGTTGGGGGAAACCTTTTTTTAAATCTCCTCCTCAACGGAGATGCGACCTTTACCGTGTCGTATTTCCGTTCGCGCTACGGCCTAACATCGTGGAGTCGGCGGCCTCCAGCTGGGATCGACCTCGAAGACTCCGGTCGCAGGGCCTGGACTTACCATCTCGGAGGCTTCGGCCGTGGGCCCTGCAGACCGCAACATCTGGAGTTCGCAGGTCCCTGGCTGGCGACCGGCTTTTGGGAGCTCCAGCCGCAGCAGCTTCGACCGCCCCGAAGCACGAGGCACGATCAACCCGCCCGCAGGCCCTTCATCACCCTGCGTGGCTCGGCCGCAGCACTTTACATCGCCCGGTGGGGGCTCAGGACTCTCATCGCCCTGCGTGGCTCGGCCGCGGCATTTTCCATCGCCCGGTGGGGGCTCAGAACTTTCATCGGCCTGCTCGGCTCGACCCTGGGACTTTCCATCGCCCGGTGGGGGCTTCAAGGGGTTGGGAGCCTCGATCGCCTCGTGGCGCCACGGGAGAAGAACGAGGAGGAGATAAGACTTTGCCTTCCATCACAGTGAGGGTATGCCTAGAGCAATCACTGTGATGGCTGTTTTGTGTAAAAAATTGTATCTGTGTGTCTTGTGTTCTTTAATGTCTACTGCCGGACCCTGACGTGAGAGGACGCTGGCGTTGATTATTCGCCGCTTTTCCGTCAGGATAGTTTGTCTGTTTGCCTGTTTGTTTCTATGTTAATTGTATTTTGTAAAGCGCTTTGTGCATGTGTTAAGGCGCTATATAAAATAAATATATTATTATTATTATTATTATATCCAAAACTTAACTACACACAAAAACAAAAACAAAAACAACTAAAACCAACATTTGGGGTATACCTCTATAATATTTCATCACTACTTCTGGAGCGGTATGAAATCAAGGAAAATTAGATAGGACACGGAAGTAGGATACAAAGATCCGCTTTAAACGAATGATGGCCGTACGGGCATGATGTACAACATCCATTTTTCCCACCTTTTCAAAAATATTCCCTGTTGCAATCTTAAAGCAAAAGTTATCCTTTCCATTATAAAAATATCATATACAATGTTAATCCAGTCATCCACATTAGGTTTTCCAGGTTTCAACCACTTCCTAGTAATAGCTTTCCTGCTGGCAGCACTTAAGATCTGGAAAAGATACTTATCTTTAATAGAAGCATTTTGTACTGGTAAAGCACCAAAATATAAAAGCTCAAATTTAAATGGAATATCCATATAAAAAACTTTTTGTAAAACTTTATGAATCTCCTGCCAAAATGGGATCACTGATACACAAGACCAAAATATGTGAAAATGGTTTGCCTCAAGGCACCCACATTGTCGCCAGCATGAAGAAGAATTTGTGTAATGCCTTTTTTGAACTGGTGTAATAAAAAACCTAATAAGGGTTTTCCAGCAAAACACCCGCCAAACATTTGAACTTGAAGTTTTCCATTGTATCTCACATAAGCTCTCCCAGGTTTCTTCCTTTAGAACCAGATTACCTTCCCTTTCCCATTTCTGTTTTACATACAGTGAGTTGCCTTTTCTCTGCCGTAAACCCTTGTATAATTTTGAGATGGTTTTCTGTTTTGAGCCTCCATGGTAAGCATCAATAAATACATTTAACAAAATATTATCCCATTTTACTTCTGCACATTCCTTTTGTATTTGATCTATATAATGGCGAATTTGAAGGTATCTATAGAAATCATCATTATTCAAACCAAATTGCCTCTTCAGATTCTCAAAGCTGTTCATAGACCCCTTATGTAAAAATGTGCAATATGATGTCAAACCTTGAGAACTCCATCTTTTAAAACTAGTGTCCTGTCTTTTTGGTACAAAATCTGGATCAAACGTGCACCATCTCAAAACCTTCACAGCATCCCTCAGATGATTTTGGGTAACGACCTTATTCCATACCTTAAGTGATATGGAATGTGATATTATTCTAAAAAAGATACGAGGTATCAGAGAGAATAGTTCAAAGCCCCACTGAAATTACATTTATAATTTGGTGAATGTATGATTGAAAGAAATCTGAAATAATGCAATGATCAGAAGTCTGATGTTCATTAAAAAAAACAAGTAGTTTTATTTGTAAAATGTATTCAATTTAATTCTCTTAAACAAATTTTTGGAGGCAAGCAGGGAACAATCTATTTTTGAAATGATCCTGTGTAATATGACAGGGTTAGTAAGTATTGTTACAGTCAGGGAACAGGGTGAGAAGCAGAAACATAACAGGTACTAAACGAATGAGTTTAAGAGTGGCATAATTAAATTAAATACAAAACTAGAGTATTAAACAAAGAAAGTCTATTAGAACAGAGCGGCAAGATTGTTCAGGTAAATTGATAAACCGGATTAAAGCAAATAATGATGGATATGTAATGGCAAACATTTTACATAATTCTTAATGAATATCAATTTAACTGACAAAATAAAAATTCACTTAAAATTATACATTGCTGACTAAAGTATTTCAGGACAGTTGATTGGCAAAACTTGTGAAGAGGATTACAAGTCTCAGGGAAGAATCTGTTAGTGGAGAGTAAATTAACAAGATAAGAAGTGTTTAAGAACTGATATAAGATTGAACAAAGAAGAGTTGCAAAGTTCCATGGATCCCTTGCAAGTGAGAGGGAGAAATTATAATTGGGATATGGTAGTGCCATTAAAACAAATACAATCTTTACATTATGGCTATGCAAAGCCTTTATGGAAGGGGATTCATTGTTGAGGATGTAACCAATGAAATAGGTAAGGAAGGATCAGTAGATGCTGTATGTCAGAGTTACAAAATGTATAATTGAAGTCCCATACAAAACATTGCTGCACTAAATAGGGCTCATAGGGCAGGGAAATGATGTCCGTATTGTTATAGAACAACATGAACAATATAATAAAAATAGAGAGGCTGGACATATTGTTATTTTCAGGTTAAAAGCTGTTGCTAACGGGGATTACTGCTTGTGCCTCAGATGTTCACAATCTACATTATTTTTAAGTGTGGAGGAACTATTACATCCTGTGGTTCAGAGACACTTGGCAATCATTTGTTAGAGAAGCAAAGAAGTTAACATGTAAATTGAGAAAGCAATTAATAAGGCAAGTTGCACATCACCCTTTATTGCAAGGGATGGGAAAACCACACTGAGGGAAGTCTGGCTGTAACAGTGTAATAATATAGTGAGGCCACATTCAAGAGTACTATATGGAGGTGTGACCTTGGTCTTGAAGATGTGTACACTTGCTTTAGCAGAGATACAAATAAGGCTCATTATACCTGGGTTGAAGGGATGTCCTTTGAAGAAACATTAAGAAAGGCAGACTAATAGTATCCAGAGATTGTAAAACAGGAGGTTATCTTATTGTAACATACGAGGAGGCTTGGAATTCTCCAGTTCAGACGCCTGTGCATGTTCAGTTATTGATTATATTTGTTCTAATTTATAGATCTTTGGATTTCAATAGATCCACCATGAGACAGTGGGGTTGGGGAGGAAGGCTGTTCATTGAGCATTGCCAGGATCCGATTAAAGGATCCTCATTTTCTTATCATTGATTGACTTACAAAAACCCCAAACCAATTACAGTCCTAGCAAGCAAGGTTACTTTGGATTACAAATATGGAAGAGGTGGCGTTTAATCATATGGAGATTGATGCACCCATTAATTAGATGTTGGATGATCTGTACCTGAACCTAATTTACCTGACTTGGTTCTGCAACCAGCAATGTTCTTGGCGAATATAAATCCCTCTTTTTGAATCTTGACAGGATTAAGCCAAATAATTTTATGGATAAAAATCTATCTTTTTATTATCAGGTTACAAAAGGCATTGTTCTTTCTTTTGACCTCAGTTTCTGGTGCTCTCTACATAGAACCTCCTGCATGTGCTTTCCCACTTTATTAGTCCCAAGGACGATCAAAGTGACTAATCTGTCATTTTCAATATCTTCAAAACCTATTTGACAAAAAACACGAGGAAAGTTACAGACCACAACATAATATATTTCTTAATTGTGTCCAACTATCTTCCAATCACCCCCCCCCCCCTCACCTGTATCCATTTATCACTTGCCAGCATTTGTCCTGCCACCACCTCTTTTCCAATTCCCCCCCACCCCCCCAATTACAATCGGTCTGAAGATCCCTGGCCTGAAACACTTATCCATGTTCTCTAGAGATGGTGCCTTACCTGCTGAGTTACTCCAGCACTTTGTGCTTGATTCACGATTTCAGCATCTGTAGTTCCTTGTGTCACTCTAATACAAGGGACTTTTGATCCTTTGATCCTGCTTGTAAAGGAAGCTACCTCTACCCTAATTAATCAAAAACACTATGATCATCACATTATCCATTCTCTCCTCTATTTAACATTGGACATTCTTTAGGTGCCAACTGCTTGTCTGTCCAACAGTCTGAATCCTTACAGGTATCAAGACTGCATATTTTGAAAGCAATAAATTATTAGGTATACTTAAGGCCTCCCTTGCACAGGTTCCTTTCCCCCAGTGCTGGAATAACTCAGCAGGTTAAACAGTAAGCAGTAACTCTGGAGGTTAGGAACAGGCATTTCAGGTGGAGACCCTTCATATCAATTGTAATATTTGTATTCTGATTCGGCACCAGACACACCTCTCGACGTGTGATTGAGGAACATGAGGCAGATACTGTCACCCTACCTACGTGTCCAGATGTCTCCAGCCCAGTTTAACTGCAGCTAGTGAACATTGAGGCTGCCTTATCTGCTGTGGATGTGTTCACTCTCAGCATGTCGGCAGTCTCAGTGTCCACATTCTGACACATGTATGAGTCTAGATGTCTGACACTCTCTGTCATGTCTTAGTCGGCATTATTTATGACCAGCAAGACCAGTTAACATCAGAACACGTCCATGGCTTTGTCAGAAGATGACTCTGTCAAAGTTTCTATTTCTGAGACAGATGCTTATATCAAATGATTAATGTCTTACCAGAGACTCCAACTACTGCAAGAATAAGGTAGTAAATCTTTTCCACCTGATGAAGTATTGTTAGCTCATGCATATCGTCTGGGATGTGTTGGCTGCAGGAGGCAAGTATTCCAGCTTGTTACATTATAAATTAGAAAGAGCAGTGTATTTATACAGGAAGAAAATCCCCTGTGAAATCCTTCATTTCATCATTATTAATATTAATTACAGATCATTGAACAAACAAGTGAAGACAATGATGGGCGAAATCAAATGGAATAAAATATAATGAATTGTAATTTATATAACTTCAGAGAAAAAGTGCAAGCAGCTTAGTAGTATGATATTTTTCCAATGCAGATTGGTAATTTTGATTTTTGTCACTGACGTTATCAGTAGATTATGATGGTACGATGTAATATTACATACCATTCATACTCAGTTAATCTCCATGCATTGTTATTACAACTATTAAAACAAACTAAACTAAACTAAACTAAAACTCCCCAACAAGAAAGTGAGCAACAAAGCTACAGCTGGCACCCAGCCAGACCGAGTGGTTGGCTTCCAAATACGCCCACCAGCCAGCTGTGAAGCAATCCATTCATGCCCGCAGCAAAATGTAATTTTGGTATAGGTTTATTATTGTCAAGTGTACCGAGATACAGTGAAAAGCTTTGTTTTGTAAGCTATTCAGTCATGTCACATCACATCATACATGAGTATAATCTATCCAGACACAAGTGCAACAGATAGTGAGAAAGAATAATAAGCAGAGTGCAGAATTTCATGTTAGACCATTACAGCGTTACAACTACAGCGTAAGTGGCTGTTAAAAACAGTTAAATGTGCAAAGGCCGCATTGAGATAGGTTTGAAGATCGGGACTACATCCTTTGCATATGAGAGATCTGTTCAACAGTTGGACCATCGATCCCAGGCAAGGGATCGCAGACTCCGATGGTATGTCCATGGTCCCACGGTGGGGCTCAAAGTCAGTCTCGAGCAAGGCCGCCAGCTCCATGAAGGGCGGCACGGTGGCGCAACGGTAGAGTTGCTGCTTTACATCGAATGCAGCGCCGGAGACTCTGGTTCGATCCTGACTACGGGTGCTGTACTGTAAGGAGTTTGTACGTTCTCCCCATGACCTGCGTGGGTTTCTCCGAGATCTTCGGTTTCCTCCCACACTCCAAAGACGTACAGGTATGTAGGTTAATTGACTGGGTAAATGTAAAAATTGTCCCTAGTGTGTGTAGGATGGTGTTAATGTGCAGGGATCGCTGGGCGGCGCGGACTTGGTGGGCCGAAAAGGCCTGTTTCCACGCTGTATCTGAAATATGAAAAAAATATGTTAGGCCGCAGTGACCGGAGATACGATCCGGAAAACAATCGCATCTCCAGCAAGGTATGAGATTGAATAAAGGTTTCCCCCTCCCCAGCCCCCCCCCACATAAAACAAACCAGAGAACATTAACACAAACTTTTAAAACACACTAAAAATAACAAAAAGGACGAAAAGGTAGACAGACAATTGGCGAGGCTGCCATTGCTGATGGCGCCACCTGTCGGTGTGTAGACACTAGTACGCACACAGCAAGCGTCACTCGGGCTAATGTTCTGAGACATGTCCATACCCCGTTCCATCCCTCACCTTCTGGCTCGCTGGTCCTCCTGCTGCTCAGTTGCTTGCCCTGCATCCAGTGCTGAGGGTGACACCATCCTGAGGTCATGCTGCTGACAGCAGCCCGTCAGGACTCTGTTGAGTTCCGGAGAACACTGCACAAGATTACCTGGGCTGTGGAAGTGTTGTTCCAGCTCGCAATCGACAGCCCCCGCAGCCTGATGCGGGAAAACACAGTTGTCCTATTTTTGGTGCTTTTGGATCCCTCACTAAAAAATTGTGAAAATGGCCAAAGGTGTGCGGTTGTCGTGGGTTACAGGCCGAAATGGGCGGTAGATGGAGAGCTGCATTGTTCCTAAGAGGATCCTGCTCAGCTGAACACAGCTTCTGATGGTGTTCCACTGACCAAAAGCCCTTTGAGGCACACTGCGCATGGCAGTTCATGCACAGCAGCACACTCCATGGGGCCACGGATCAGAGACCCATTGGCTTTGGTGACGGAAACCTGGACGTGCTCGAAGCAGGTTTGTGCGCTGAGGCAGGGGAGTGGTGGGTGCAGCTGGACATTAGAGGCCTTTCTAATTTCAGAACTTTCTTCAGGTGTAATTACTACAAGGTCAAATAGTAATACAGCATTAAAACAGGCCATTCAGCCCAGCACATCCAGGCCATCCATCCACATTAATCTCATCTTCCAGCGCATGGCAAATATCATTCTATGCCTGGGCAGTTCAAGTTCTAGTCTAGATTGAGAGATTGAGGCAAAACCTGAGCTGCCAGGATTTTTTTAGTATACAAAACATGTTATTTCCAAAACTCCATCCGACATTCTCGGAGGCTATACATACATTCAATACAGATATTCAATACAGATATTCAATACAAAAATTATACAAAATTAACCACCACCATTTCCACTCATGTGGCCCACTGGCGTGGAATCCTTCCCTTATTTGGAGGGGCGTCTCTCTCCACCACACCCTGCCCCCCCCATGTCCGGCAGCGGAAGGACCCTAGACTGTGGCCCTCCCCCACAAAGCCTTGGCATTGGCTACACCAAGCATCAGTGCGTCCCTCAGCACGTACTCCTGCAGTCTGCAGTGGGCCAGTCGGCAACATTCCCCACCGGACAGCTCGCTCCGCTGGGAGGTCAACAAAGCTCGTGCAGACCAAAGAGCGTCTTTCACCGAGTTGATGACCTTCCATCAGCACTCGACATCAGTCTCTGAAGGAGTCCCTTGGAACAGTCTATAGATCACAGAGTCCTCCGTGACGGAGCTGTTCAGAATAAATCGTGACAGGGACCCTTGCAAGCCTCCCCAGACTCTCTTTGCAAATCCACACTCTGCGAAGAAGTGGGAAACCATCTCCTCTCCATAGCAGCCGTCCCGATGGCAGCGTGCGCTGGTAGTGAGGCTCCGGCGATTCAGGAAGGATCTGACTGGCAGGGCTCCCCTCACCGCCAGCCAAACCAGGTCATGGTACTTGTTGGTGAGTTCTGGTGATGAGGCATTTTGCCAGACAAGCTGGGCAGTCTGCTCTGGGAACCACGCCACAGGATCCATGGAGAAATTTACCTGCAGTGCCTGCAGGACGTTCCGTGCTGACCACTGCCCGATGGACTTGTGGTCAAAAGTGTTGGTCCGGAAGAACCTTTCCATGAATGACAGATGATGCCAGGATAATTCAGAGACTGCCAGTGCTGCCTCTCCAAGCCCCAAACCTGAACTGCCAAGATACCCCTAAGGCTGCCAGCCCCACCTTTCAAGGCAAGGGTGAACTGCAGGGTGAAACCTGAGATTGCCATGCCTCCTCCTTCGACACCAGGACTGAGCTGCTGGGACAAGCTTGAGATTGCCAGCTCCACTGCACATGTCCCTGCTAGTGAAGAACAGTGCCCCCCTGCGGTCCTCGACTTTCTTACCAATGTACATAAAATTTATTATGTGAGTATATACTGCCAGTGTTGGTGTGGTCACTGCTCAACCTGGCATCATCCCCGATATGTTATATATTTCGATCAGATCTCTCCTCAACCTCAAACGGCAGAGAAAATAATCCAAATTGGTCGAATTTTGCTAATACCTTCTAATCTTGGCAGCATCCAGTTAAGCCTCTTCTGCAGTTTCCTCAAAACCTCCACATCCTTTCTGACTGGGGTGCACACTATACTCCAAATACAGCCTATCTAAAGTTTCATTGTCACACGACCTCCTGACTCTTGTAGTCAATGCCCTGACTGATGAAGGCAATCATGCCATATGCCTTCTCTATGACTTTATCTACTAGTGTTGCTACTTTCAGGGAGCTATGGACTTCGATCCCAAGAACTCTCTGCACATCAGTTTTGTTAAGGGTCCTACCATTAACTGTATACTTTCTTACATTTGGACTTTAGACTTTTGATTTTAGAGACACAGTGAGGAAACAAACCCTTCTGCCAACCGATTCCACCCCGACCAGCAATCACCCTAGCACTACCCTACACAGGGACAAATTAATATTTTTACCAAAGCCAGGTTAACCTACAAACCTGTGCGTCCTTGGAGTGTGGAAGAAAACCAGAGCACCTGGGGAAACCCACAGGGTCACGGGGAGAACATACAAACTTCCTTACAGACAGCACCGTAGTCAGGATCGAACCCGCATCTCTAGTGCAGTAAGGCACCAGTCTACTGCTGCATCATTGTGCTGCCCTCAGTTTGGGGGTGGCACAAAGACCCCCCAAACTGCGACACCTTACTCTTGCTCAGATTAAACTCTATCCAGTGGCATCTTTTAATAGCCTTCCTTACTGATCTCGGCTCCACCCATTTTTGAAACAGCTTCCTTTAATGGCCCCTTCCTGTTGTGGTCCCATGATACACTCCAGCCCATGCTCTCGGTGCCCACAGCTCACCTCTGCATTCATCTCTTCAACAAAGGGTTAAGGAGGGCGGGAGGCATTTGTTCTCACAGCAGCCCAAGCAAGGCGCAGGTTTGGAGATTATTGCTGTCAGCAGAAGTGAAGACAGCTTCAATCACTTAGCGGAGGATGGGGAGTAAGCTGCTGGTGCAGTTGTTGGCTTAAATGGATTTATAGGGCCTTTTGAAGGCCTAACAGATTTAGGCAATTCCCCTCTTCATGGGCTTCTAGCCGATGGTGACTATCCTGAAAGAGGTGCCAGGATTTCTGGAGCAGCTCGGACTTGCAGCTGGGATGGTGCGGTGGCGATGCATAAACTTTGACATCCAGTGCGCTCAGCTACCTTTTGCTCTCCTGTGGGGTGAATTGAATTGGCTAAAAAGCAGCGTCATAAAGATGGGGGGGAAGTCAAATGGGCGGAGGTAGTTCTGGGCCCTGCCACCACTGAACATGGGGATATACACAGACTCATTCCCCATCTCAGCAGCTCACCACTACTCTCAGGACATCAGAACTCTGCCCTGATAAATTGGTGGTGTCTTTACACGGTGCTCCCACTGTTTGCTGAACGTTCTGTCCTGTGATGCAGCTTCACTAGGTTGGTAGAATCAAGCTTTGGTATGAAAAACAGAAGGCAGGATGAACTCAGCACCTGTGGAAGCAAAAAGAAAGTGTTGACATTTTGGGTCAAAACCATGCATCGATTGAGAGGGATTGGACAGAGAGTCAGTATATTGCAATGTGAGGGGGGGGGGGGAGTAAATGATGGGCTCTATCTATCACCTTCCTCCCTCTTTCCCACCCTGTCTTATACTACTAAATACTGGCAACCTTCCCTCTGCTAAGGCTCAACCCAAAGCACCAACTTTAAAGCATTTCTCTCCACACGTGCTGCTTGACCTGCTGAGGTCTTCCAGCTTTTTTAAAAAATTCTAGATTCCAGCATCTGCAGTGTTGTTTGTCTTGTGTATGAAGGAACTGCAGATGCTGGTTTAAACCGAAGGTAGACACAAAAATCTGGAGTAACTCAGCGGGACAGGCAGCATCTCACTTTCCTTCCCTCCAGAGATGCTGCCTGTCCCACTGAATTTCTCCACCTTTTTGTGTTGTTTGTCTTCATGTTTTGGTGCAGCTGGTGCTGCTCCTGGCTCTGATCCTGCAGGTGACCCATTTATCCATGGCTGAAACTGAAGGTGATGTGGGAGGAGGTATTGTACCACAACAGCTGGGGGCCCACAGTGTCCCATCAATAGCTGTTGGGCCTGCTCTGAATCTACTCCATTCAACACACTGGTGGTGCCACTCAATACAGCAGAACACTTTCTCTGAACAGGGAGTTGTAATGAGAGAGCCTGGCGTGCGAATAGTCTGTAGTTAACAAAAAGTTAATAGGGCTTTGCTTGCTAACAAGAGATGGTGGGAAATGCTGTGGGCCCCTGCTATCGACAGATAATAGATCGGGTAGATGCACAGTCTCTTGCCCAGAGTAGGTGAATCGAGGACCAGAGGACATAGGTTTACAGTGAAGGGGAAAAGATTTAACAGGAATCTGAGGGGTAACTTTTTCACACAAAGGGTGGTGGGTGTAAGGAACAAGCTGCCAGATGAGGTAGTTGAGGCTGGGACTATCCCAACGTTTAAGAAACAGTTAGACAGGTACATGGATAGGACAGGTTTGGAGGGATATGGACCAAATGCAGGCAAGTGGGATTAGTGTAGCTGGGTCATGTTGGCCTGCGTGGGGAAGTTGGGCCAAAGGGCCTGTTTCCACGCTGTATCACTCTATGACTCTATGACTCTATTGGGGGACTTAATGGCGCATTTTGGAATCCTATTGACTAGAAGTAGTGCTATGGGGGCCTTTTGCTTCACTTGGTATAAAGCAGGCATCTGCAGCATGCTCCATTGTTCTCCAAAAAGTCATCGAAGGGCTGGGATCGCGACCGGTGCCTCGGACAGGGCACAGGGAGAGGGAGGTGTGCTGCTGTAGACAGGATCCTGCACATACCGAGATAAGTAGATGTTTACTCCCTATTGCCAATAAATGATGTTAAATGGAAGGCCTCCCTGACAGACTGGGTTGCGACCGACTCCTTGGAAGGGTGAATAGAGAGAAAGAATTGTGCTGCTGTAGAAAGGGCCTCACACATACCTAGAGAAGTGGAAGTTTACTCTCTATTGCCAATAAACTTGATTTATACTGTAACTGGAGTGTGAGCCTTTTTCTGTTCTATCAGTCAGATCCTTGAACCTGTTCCCTTGCAACAGGAGCCAGTGACTTCAGCATTATCCCACTAAGTCAAGTCAAGTTGAGTTGAGTTTATTTTATTTTGCACAGTATAGTAAGGTACAGATGCATTGAAAATCTTGCTTGCTGCAGCATCATGGGCACATGGACTCAAATAACACACAGAATCTTACAATTAAATAAATTCCTCGAGGCTGTGGAAAGAAAAAGACTGTGCATGAAACAAGACATTGGTACAAAACCAAATAGAAATCAATCCCATGGTCATGTGATGGACCGCATTACATCTACAATTTTGTTTGTGGTCTTACGAAGAGCTGTTTCCAACCAAGCTGTGATGCAACGGGATAGTATGCTATCTATGGTGCATCTGTATAACTTGATGAGAGTTGTTGGAGAGATGCCGAATTTCCACAGTCTCTCAAGGAAGTGAAAGACTAGCTTCAATGTGCTTGGTGCAAAACAGATTGTTGGTGATATATACGCCAAGGAACTTGAAGCTCTTGACCATTTCCAATTCAGAAACTTTGATGCTGACTGGGGTGTATACACCTCGCTTCCTACAGACAACAACTAGCTCCTTCATATTTCTGATATTGAGGGAGAGGTTGTTGACTTCTCTGGATGTAACTACGTTCTCTTTCACCTTCCTGTCTCTCTCGTCATTGTTCGAGTTCTGGCCCACCACAGCGCTGTCATTTGCAGAAATTGGACCCACACTCATGAGTATATAGGAAGTATAGTTAGGGGCTGTGAACACATCCTTCTGGGGTACCAGAGTTGAAACTTATTGTGAGGATATTTGGTCCCCTGGCCTCACAGTGCAACTTGGTTCAAGGACTCGATGGCTGTAGGAAAGTAGCAGTTCCTGAACATGGTGGTGAGGGATTTTATACCTCCTGCCCGATGGAAGCCTCAAGGAGAGAGCGTGGCCGGGATGGTGGGGATCTTTGATGGTAGGCGCCGCCATCTTGTAGAGACGTAGATCACGTAGACGCTTAGGATGGTGGGGACGGCTGTACCGTGATTGACCAGGCTAAGTCCACACTCTCTGCAGCTTCCTGTATTCCTGTAAGATGGAATTACCATACCAGGCCATGATGCACCCAGTCAAGTTACACATGGGGAACTACTTGCATACCCAATCCACTCACAGATTCAGAGAGAGAGGGAGTAGAATGGCTGAGAGGAGGGCACTGGGAAGATGGATATGAAGGTGGCTTCACTGAAACCATGCAACAACTGCAGTGAATGGGTACATCAGGGCGTCCCTTAGCTCCTCTCTGAACTTAGTCTGGGTCACCACGTAAATACAGGTGTTGGTGCAGGAGCTCAGAAGCTGCAGCATGTAGCCAGTTTGTTCAGCGATGTAGCCCGGGCCCGTGAGATCATGTTTGTTGGTGATTCGGTAATAAAGGGCATGCAGCACTCTTGTCATCCACAAAACTATAAAGCTGCCTGATATGGTGAAGAGCAAGATGATGGGTTTCCTTCGCTTCTCCATCTCTGGGTCGTTGCGATCCTCACAATTACCGCTTTTCTGGAGCCTCCTGCGGATTTTACCCGACACCAGAATGAATCTGACAGTCAGAGCGTTGAGCGGCAGAATCAGAAGGAATGCGAAGCAAGGAGTTAAAGTAATGCAGAACAAGTCAAAAGCTACCCATGCAGTTTTAGTGTAAAAACTCAGTGATATGGTGCTCCCCCAGGGTACATCATCAACAATATACTCAGGCTCATATATAAAGTACAGAGGGATGTTCTTCAGACTGAGCATCACGCTCACTGCTATTAGAACCACTGTGGCAGTTTCTGTGGTACAATATTTGGTTCTCAGCCTCTGACAACAGATGGCAACAAATCGGTCGAAGGTGAAAGTGACGGTGAACCAGACAGAGACATCGGTTGCTGCAAAGAGCAGGACGAGCAGGAGGGACTTTGCAGGAGTGGTGTCCAGGTATGTTCCCGGGAAATGAAACGGAATGATCGTGTACAGTATCACATCGGTGAAAATCACCATCAGATCCGCCGTTGCCATGGCCACCAGGTAGAGAGTGATGCACCTGGAGAGTCCGCACTTTCCTCTCGACAGGATCACAATGGCCATCAAGTTGACTACAATAGTTAGAAATGGGGGAAAGTATTTTCAGAAAACATCTTCGAGAGGAAGAAATATACAAATGGACATCCCTGAGGGAAAGACAGGAAACATGGTTTGGGAACCCAAGCATAACTCAGTTTAGAGATAGAGCATGGAAAGGTCCACTGAGTCCATGCCGATCATTGACCACTTGTTCGCACAAGCTCTGTTATCCCACATTCGCATCCACTTCCAATACGCAAGGGACAATTTACAGAGGTCAATTAACCTACAAATCGCCAAGCCTTTGGGATGTGGGAAGAAAGCGATGCACCTGGAGGAAACCAACGCAGTCACAGGGAGAACATGCAAATTCTGCGCAGGCAGCACCTGAGGTTATGATCAAAGCCGGGACCCCGGTGCTGTGAGGCAACAGTTCCACCAGGTGCGCCACTGTGCCATCCATGATGTAGGAGTCTCACATTGTGATATTATTCTTTTTTAAAAATAATTCTATTTTTATTATGATTTTCCAGTTCCATACATTCCGC
This sequence comes from Rhinoraja longicauda, assembly GCF_053455715.1. Classification (NCBI taxonomy): domain Eukaryota; kingdom Metazoa; phylum Chordata; class Chondrichthyes; order Rajiformes; family Arhynchobatidae; genus Rhinoraja; species Rhinoraja longicauda. Next base: position 9,358,244 of record NC_135962.1, read on the forward strand.
AATGATACACATTCTCATTCACCTTAAACCCTCCTTAGTTAACAAATACTGCATATCCCAAAATAAAGCATACCACATGTATTGGAAGCACTACAAGGATGGGTAATGACTTACTGGACATTTGATCAAGGGGCGTGGCTGTGTTCTGCAGCTGCGGCTCACCGGCAGTCTCTCCGTTTTTTTTGTTGTGTTTTTTAGTCAATGTTGATGTTAAATGTACGTTTTGTTTTATTGTTAATTCTGTGTATGTAGGGGGGTGGTGGGGGGGTTGGGGGAAACCTTTTTTTAAATCTCCTCCTCAACGGAGATGCGACCTTTACCGTGTCGTATCTCCGTTCGCGCTACGGCCTAACATCGTGGAGTCGGCGGCCTCCAGCTGGGATCGACCTCGAAGACTCCGGTCGCAGGGCCTGGACTTACCATCTCGGAGGCTTCGGCCGTGGGCCCTGCAGACCGCAACATCTGGAGTTCGCAGGTCCCTGGCTGGCGACCGGCTTTTGGGAGCTCCAGCCGCAGCAGCTTCGACCGCCCCGAAGCACGAGGCACGATCAACCCGCCCGCAGGCCCTTCATCACCCTGCGTGGCTCGGCCGCAGCACTTTACATCGCCCGGTGGGGGCTCAGGACTCTCATCGCCCTGCGTGGCTCGGCCGCGGCATTTTCCATCGCCCGGTGGGGGCTCAGAACTTTCATCGGCCTGCTCGGCTCGACCCTGGGACTTTCCATCGCCCGGTGGGGGCTTCAAGGGGTTGGGAGCCTCGATCGCCTCGTGGCGCCACGGGAGAAGAACGAGGAGGAGATAAGACTTTGCCTTCCATCACAGTGAGGGTATGCCTAGAGCAATCACTGTGATGGCTGTTTTGTGTAAAAAATTGTATCTGTGTGTCTTGTGTTCTTTAATGTCTACTGCCGGACCCTGACGTGAGAGGACGCTGGCGTTGATTATTCGCCGCTTTTCCGTCAGGATAGTTTGTCTGTTTGCCTGTTTGTTTCTATGTTAATTGTATTTTGTAAAGCGCTTTGTGCATGTGTTAAGGCGCTATATAAAATAAATATATTATTATTATTATTATTATATCCAAAACTTAACTACACACAAAAACAAAAACAAAAACAACTAAAACCAACATTTGGGGTATACCTCTATAATATTTCATCACTACTTCTGGAGCGGTATGAAATCAAGGAAAATTAGATAGGACACGGAAGTAGGATACAAAGATCCGCTTTAAACGAATGATGGCCGTACGGGCATGATGTACAACATCCATTTTTCCCACCTTTTCAAAAATATTCCCTGTTGCAATCTTAAAGCAAAAGTTATCCTTTCCATTATAAAAATATCATATACAATGTTAATCCAGTCATCCACATTAGGTTTTCCAGGTTTCAACCACTTCCTAGTAATAGCTTTCCTGCTGGCAGCACTTAAGATCTGGAAAAGATACTTATCTTTAATAGAAGCATTTTGTACTGGTAAAGCACCAAAATATAAAAGCTCAAATTTAAATGGAATATCCATATAAAAAACTTTTTGTAAAACTTTATGAATCTCCTGCCAAAATGGGATCACTGATACACAAGACCAAAATATGTGAAAATGGTTTGCCTCAAGGCACCCACATTGTCGCCAGCATGAAGAAGAATTTGTGTAATGCCTTTTTTGAACTGGTGTAATAAAAAACCTAATAAGGGTTTTCCAGCAAAACACCCGCCAAACATTTGAACTTGAAGTTTTCCATTGTATCTCACATAAGCTCTCCCAGGTTTCTTCCTTTAGAACCAGATTACCTTCCCTTTCCCATTTCTGTTTTACATACAGTGAGTTGCCTTTTCTCTGCCGTAAACCCTTGTATAATTTTGAGATGGTTTTCTGTTTTGAGCCTCCATGGTAAGCATCAATAAATACATTTAACAAAATATTATCCCATTTTACTTCTGCACATTCCTTTTGTATTTGATCTATATAATGGCGAATTTGAAGGTATCTATAGAAATCATCATTATTCAAACCAAATTGCCTCTTCAGATTCTCAAAGCTGTTCATAGACCCCTTATGTAAAAATGTGCAATATGATGTCAAACCTTGAGAACTCCATCTTTTAAAACTAGCGTCCTGTCTTTTTGGTACAAAATCTGGATCAAACGTGCACCATCTCAAAACCTTCACAGCATCCCTCAGATGATTTTGGGTAACGACCTTATTCCATACCTTAAGTGATATGGAATGTGATATTATTCTAAAAAAGATACGAGGTATCAGAGAGAATAGTTCAAAGCCCCACTGAAATTACATTTATAATTTGGTGAATGTATGATTGAAAGAAATCTGAAATAATGCAATGATCAGAAGTCTGATGTTCATTAAAAAAAACAAGTAGTTTTATTTGTAAAATGTATTCAATTTAATTCTCTTAAACAAATTTTTGGAGGCAAGCAGGGAACAATCTATTTTTGAAATGATCCTGTGTAATATGACAGGGTTAGTAAGTATTGTTACAGTCAGGGAACAGGGTGAGAAGCAGAAACATAACAGGTACTAAACGAATGAGTTTAAGAGTGGCATAATTAAATTAAATACAAAACTAGAGTATTAAACAAAGAAAGTCTATTAGAACAGAGCGGCAAGATTGTTCAGGTAAATTGATAAACTGGATTAAAGCAAATAATGATGGATATGTAATGGCAAACATTTTACATAATTCTTAATGAATATCAATTTAACTGACAAAATAAAAATTCACTTAAAATTATACATTGCTGACTAAAGTATTTCAGGACAGTTGATTGGCAAAACTTGTGAAGAGGATTACAAGTCTCAGGGAAGAATCTGTTAGTGGAGAGTAAATTAACAAGATAAGAAGTGTTTAAGAACTGATATAAGATTGAACAAAGAAGAGTTGCAAAGTTCCATGGATCCCTTGCAAGTGAGAGGGAGAAATTATAATTGGGATATGGTAGTGCCATTAAAACAAATACAATCTTTACATTATGGCTATGCAAAGCCTTTATGGAAGGGGATTCATTGTTGAGGATGTAACCAATGAAATAGGTAAGGAAGGATCAGTAGATGCTGTATGTCAGAGTTACAAAATGTATAATTGAAGTCCCATACAAAACATTGCTGCACTAAATAGGGCTCATAGGGCAGGGAAATGATGTCCGTATTGTTATAGAACAACATGAACAATATAATAAAAATAGAGAGGCTGGACATATTGTTATTTTCAGGTTAAAAGCTGTTGCTAACGGGGATTACTGCTTGTGCCTCAGATGTTCACAATCTACATTATTTTTAAGTGTGGAGGAACTATTACATCCTGTGGTTCAGAGACACTTGGCAATCATTTGTTAGAGAAGCAAAGAAGTTAACATGTAAATTGAGAAAGCAATTAATAAGGCAAGTTGCACATCACCCTTTATTGCAAGGGATGGGAAAACCACACTGAGGGAAGTCTGGCTGTAACAGTGTAATAATATAGTGAGGCCACATTCAAGAGTACTATATGGAGGTGTGACCTTGGTCTTGAAGATGTGTACACTTGCTTTAGCAGAGATACAAATAAGGCTCATTATACCTGGGTTGAAGGGATGTCCTTTGAAGAAACATTAAGAAAGGCAGACTAATAGTATCCAGAGATTGTAAAACAGGAGGTTATCTTATTGTAACATACGAGGAGGCTTGGAATTCTCCAGTTCAGACGCCTGTGCATGTTCAGTTATTGATTATATTTGTTCTAATTTATAGATCTTTGGATTTCAATAGATCCACCATGAGACAGTGGGGTTGGGGAGGAAGGCTGTTCATTGAGCATTGCCAGGATCCGATTAAAGGATAATGGTATAACCCTGTTCCTACTCCTCATTTTCTTATCATTGATTGACTTACAAAAACCCCAAACCAATTACAGTCCTAGCAAGCAAGGTTACTTTGGATTACAAATATGGAAGAGGTGGCGTTTAATCATATGGAGATTGATGCACCCATTAATTAGATGTTGGATGATCTGTACCTGAACCTAATTTACCTGACTTGGTTCTGCAACCAGCAATGTTCTTGGCGAATATAAATCCCTCTTTTTGAATCTTGACAGGATTAAGCCAAATAATTTTATGGATAAAAATCTATCTTTTTATTATCAGGTTACAAAAGGCATTGTTCTTTCTTTTGACCTCAGTTTCTGGTGCTCTCTACATAGAACCTCCTGCATGTGCTTTCCCACTTTATTAGTCCCAAGGACGATCAAAGTGACTAATCTGTCATTTTCAATATCTTCAAAACCTATTTGACAAAAAACACGAGGAAAGTAACAGACCACAACATAATATATTTCTTAATTGTGTCCAACTATCTTCCAATCACCCCCCCCCCCCCCCCCCTCACCTGTATCCATTTATCACTTGCCAGCATTTGTCCTGCCACCACCTCTTTTCCAATTCCCCCCCACCCCCCCAATTACAATCGGTCTGAAGATCCCTGGCCTGAAACACTTATCCATGTTCTCTAGAGATGGTGCCTTCCCTGCCGAGTTACTCCAGCACTTTGTGCTTGATTCACGATTTCAGCATCTGTAGTTCCTTGTGTCACTCTAATACAAGGGACTTTTGATCCTTTGATCCTGCTTGTAAAGGAAGCTACCTCTACCCTAATTAATCAAAAACACTATGATCATCACATTATCCATTCTCTCCTCTATTTAACATTGGACATTCTTTAGGTGCCAACTGCTTGTCTGTCCAACAGTCTGAATCCTTACAGGTATCAAGACTGCATATTTTGAAAGCAATAAATTATTAGGTATACTTAAGGCCTCCCTTGCACAGGTTCCTTTCCCCCAGTGCTGGAATAACTCAGCAGGTTAAACAGTAAGCAGTAACTCTGGAGGTTAGGAACAGGCATTTCAGGTGGAGACCCTTCATATCAATTGTAATATTTGTATTCTGATTCGGCACCAGACACACCTCTCGACGTGTGATTGAGGAACATGAGGCAGATACTGTCACCCTACCTACGTGTCCAGATGTCTCCAGCCCAGTTTAACTGCAGCTAGTGAACATTGAGGCTGCCTTATCTGCTGTGGATGTGTTCACTCTCAGCATGTCGGCAGTCTCAGTGTCCACATTCTGACACATGTATGAGTCTAGATGTCTGACACTCTCTGTCATGTCTTAGTCGGCATTATTTATGACCAGCAAGACCAGTTAACATCAGAACACGTCCATGGCTTTGTCAGAAGATGACTCTGTCAAAGTTTCTATTTCTGAGACAGATGCTTATATCAAATGATTAATGTCTTACCAGAGACTCCAACTACTGCAAGAATAAGGTAGTAAATATTTTCCACCTGATGAAGTATTGTTAGCTCATGCATATCGTCTGGGATGTGTTGGCTGCAGGAGGCAAGTATTCCAGCTTGTTACATTATAAATTAGAAAGAGCAGTGTATTTATACAGGAAGAAAATCCCCTGTGAAATCCTTCATTTCATCATTATTAATATTAATTACAGATCATTGAACAAACAAGTGAAGACAATGATGGGCGAAATCAAATGGAATAAAATATAATGAATTGTAATTTATATAACTTCAGAGAAAAAGTGCAAGCAGCTTAGTAGTATGATATTTTTCCAATGCAGATTGGTAATTTTGATTTTTGTCACTGACGTTATCAGTAGATTATGATGGTACGATGTAATATTACATACCATTCATACTCAGTTAATCTCCATGCATTGTTATTACAACTATTAAAACAAACTAAACTAAACTAAACTAAAACTCCCCAACAAGAAAGTGAGCAACAAAGCTACAGCTGGCACCCAGCCAGACCGAGTGGTTGGCTTCCAAATACGCCCACCAGCCAGCTGTGAAGCAATCCATTCATGCCCGCAGCAAAATGTAATTTTGGTATAGGTTTATTATTGTCAAGTGTACCGAGATACAGTGAAAAGCTTTGTTTTGTAAGCTATTCAGTCATGTCACATCACATCATACATGAGTATACTCTAGCCAGACACAAGTGCAACAGATAGTGAGAAAGAATAATAAGCAGAGTGCAGAATTTCATGTTAGACCATTACAGCGTTACAACTACAGCGTAAGTGGCTGTTAAAAACAGTTAAATGTGCAAAGGCCGCATTGAGATAGGTTTGAAGATCGGGACTACATCCTTTGCATATGAGAGATCTGTTCAACAGTTGGACCATCGATCCCAGGCAAGGGATCGCAGACTCCGATGGTATGTCCATGGTCCCACGGTGGGGCTCAAAGTCAGTCTCGAGCAAGGCCGCCAGCTCCATGAAGGGCGGCACGGTGGCGCAACGGTAGAGTTGCTGCTTTACATCGAATGCAGCGCCGGAGACTCTGGTTCGATCCTGACTACGGGTGCTGTACTGTAAGGAGTTTGTACGTTCTCCCCATGACCTGCGTGGGTTTCTCCGAGATCTTCGGTTTCCTCCCACACTCCAAAGACGTACAGGTATGTAGGTTAATTGACTGGGTAAATGTAAAAATTGTCCCTAGTGTGTGTAGGATGGTGTTAATGTGCAGGGATCGCTGGGCGGCGCGGACTTGGTGGGCCGAAAAGGCCTGTTTCCACGCTGTATCTGAAATATGAAAAAAATATGTTAGGCCGCAGTGACCGGAGATACGATCCGGAAAACAATCGCATCTCCAGCAAGGTATGAGATTGAATAAAGGTTTCCCCCTCCCCAGCCCCCCCCCACATAAAACAAACCAGAGAACATTAACACAAACTTTTAAAACACACTAAAAATAACAAAAAGGACGAAAAGGTAGATAGACAATTGGCGAGGCTGCCATTGCTGATGGCGCCACCTGTTGGTGTGTAGACACTAGTACGCACACAGCAAGCGTCACTCGGGCTAATGTTCTGAGACATGTCCATACCCCGTTCCATCCCTCACCTTCTGGCTCGCTGGTCCTCCTGCTGCTCAGTTGCTTGCCCTGCATCCAGTGCTGAGGGTGACACCATCCTGAGGTCATGCTGCTGACAGCAGCCCGTCAGGACTCTGTTGAGTTCCGGAGAACACTGCACAAGATTACCTGGGCTGTGGAAGTGTTGACCCAGCTCGCAATCGACAGCCCCCGCAGCCTGATGCGGGAAAACACAGTTGTCCTATTTTTGGTGCTTTTGGATCCCTCACTAAAAAATTGTGAAAATGGCCAAAGGTGTGCGGTTGTCGTGGGTTACAGGCCGAAATGGGCGGTAGATGGAGAGCTGCATTGTTCCTAAGAGGATCCTGCTCAGCTGAACACAGCTTCTGACGGTGTTCCACTGACCAAAAGCCCTTTGAGGCACACTGCGCATGGCAGTTCATGCACAGCAGCACACTCCATGGGGCCACGGATCAGAGACCCATTGGCTTTGGTGACGGAAACCTGGACGTGCTCGAAGCAGGTTTGTGCGCTGAGGCAGGGGAGTGGTGGGTGCAGCTGGACATTAGAGGCCTTTCTAATTTCAGAACTTTCTTCAGGTGTAATTACTACAAGGTCAAATAGTAATACAGCATTAAAACAGGCCATTCAGCCCAGCACATCCAGGCCATCCATCCACATTAATCTCATCTTCCAGCGCATGGCAAATATCATTCTATGCCTGGGCAGTTCAAGTTCTAGTCTAGATTGAGAGATTGAGGCAAAACCTGAGCTGCCAGGATTTTTTTAGTATACAAAACATGTTATTTCCAAAACTCCATCCGACATTCTCGGAGGCTATACATACATTCAATACAGATATTCAATACAGATATTCAATACAAAAATTATACAAAATTAACCACCACCATTTCCACTCATGCCCACTGGCGTGGAATCCTTCCCTTATTTGGAGGGGCGTCTCTCTCCACCACACCCTGCCCCCCCCATGTCCGGCAGCGGAAGGACCCTAGACTGTGGCCCTCCCCCACAAAGCCTTGGCATTGGCTACACCAAGCATCAGTGCGTCCCTCAGCACGTACTCCTGCAGTCTGCAGTGGGCCAGTCGGCAACATTCCCCACCGGACAGCTCGCTCCGCTGGGAGGTCAACAAAGCTCGTGCAGACCAAAGAGCGTCTTTCACCGAGTTGATGACCTTCCATCAGCACTCGACATCAGTCTCTGAAGGAGTCCCTTGGAACAGTCTATAGATCACAGAGTCCTCCGTGACGGAACTGTTCAGAATAAATCGTGACAGGGACCCTTGCAAGCCTCCCCAGACTCTCTTTGCAAATCCACACTCTGCGAAGAAGTGGGAAACCATCTCCTCTCCATAGCAGCCGTCCCGATGGCAGCGTGCGCTGGTAGTGAGGCTCCGGCGATTCAGGAAGGATCTGACTGGCAGGGCTCCCCTCACCACCAGCCAAACCAGGTCATGGTACTTGTTGGTGAGTTCTGGTGATGAGGCATTTTGCCAGACAAGCTGGGCAGTCTGCTCTGGGAACCACGCCACAGGATCCATGGAGAAATTTACCTGCAGTGCCTGCAGGACGTTCCGTGCTGACCACTGCCCGATGGACTTGTGGCCAAAAGTGTTGGTCCGGAAGAAACTTTCCATGAACGACAGATGATGCCAGGATAATTCAGAGATTGCCAGTGCTGCCTCTCCAAGCCCCAAAGCTGAGCTGCCAAGATAACCCTAAGGCTGCCAGCCCCACCTTTCAAGGCAAGGGTGAACTGCAGGGTGAAACCTGAGATTGCCATGCCTCCTCCTTCGACACCAGGACTGAGCTGCAGGGACAAGCCTGACATTGCCAGCTCCACTGCACATGTCCCTGCTAGTGAAGAACAGTGCCCCCCTGCGGTCCTCGACTTTCTTACCAATGTAAATAAAATTTATTATGTGAGTATATACTGCCAGTGTTGGTGTGGAGGCAAATGCTTTAAAGTTGGTGCTTTGGGTTGAGCCTTAGCAGAGGGAAGGTCACTGCTCAACCTGGCATCATCCCTGATATGTTATATATTTCGATCAGATCTCTCCTCAACCTCAAACGGCAAAGAAAATAATCCAAGTTGGTCGAATTTTGCTAATACCTTCTAATCTAGGCAGCATCCAGTTAAGCCTCTTCTGCAGTTTCCTCAAAACCTCCACATCCTTTCTGACTGGGGTGCACACTATACTCCAAATAGAGCCTATCTAAAGTTTCATTGTCACACGACCTCCTGACTCTTGTAGTCAATGCCCTGACTGATGAAGGCAAACATGTCATATGCCTTCTCTATGACTTTATCTACTAGTGTTGCTACTTTCAGGGAGCTATGGACTTCGATCCCAAGAACTCTCTGCACATCAGTTTTGTTTAGGGTCCTACCATCAACTGTATACTTTCTTACATTTGGACTTTAGACTTTTGATTTTAGAGACACAGTGAGGAAACAAACCCTTCTGCCAACCGATTCCACCCCGACCAGCAATCACCCTAGCACTACCCTACACAGGGACAAATTAATATTTTTACCGAAGCCAGGTTAACCTACAAACCTGTGCGTCCTTGGAGTGTGGAAGAAAACCAGAGCACCTGGGGAAACCCACAGGGTCACGGGGAGAACATACAAACTTCCTTACAGACAGCACCGTAGTCAGGATCGAACCTGCATCTCTAGTGCAGTAAGGCACCAGTCTACTGCTGCACCATTGTGCTGCCCTCAGTTTGGGGGTGGCACAAAGACCCCCCCAAACTGCGACACCTTACTCTTGCTCAGATTAAACTCTATCTGCAAATTCCCCACCCATATTTACCACCAGTGGCATTTTTTAATAGCCTTCCTTAATGATCTCGGCTCCACCCAGTTTTGAAACAGCTTCCTTTAATGGCCCCTTCCTGTTGTGGTCCCATGATACACTCCAGCCAATGCTCTAGGTGCCCACAGCTCACCTCTGCATTCATCTCTTCAACAAAGTGTTAAGGAGGGCGGGAGGCATTTGTTCTCACAGCAGCCCAAGCAAGGCGCAGGTTTGGAGATTATTGCTGTCAGCAGAGGTGAAGACAGCTTCTGTCACTCAGCGGAGGGTGGGGATTAAGCTGCTGGGGCAGTTGTTGGCTTAAATGGATTTATAGGGCCTTTTGAAGGCCGAGCAGATTTAGGCAATTCCCCTCTTCATGGGCTTCTAGCCGATGGTGACTATCCTGAAAGAGGTGCCAGGATTTCTGGAGCAGCTCGGACTTGCAGCTGGGATGGTGCAGTGGCGATGCATAAACTTTGACATCCAGTGCGCTCAGCTACCTTTTGCTCTCCTGTGGGGTGAATTGAATTGGCTAAAAAGCAGCGTCATAAAGATGGGGGGGGGGGAGTCAAATGGGCGGAGGTAGTTCTGGGCCCTGCCACCACTGAACATGGGGATATCCACAGACTCATTCCCCATCTCAGCAGCTCACCACGACTCTCAGGACATCAGAACTCCGCCCTGATAAATTGGTGGTATCTTTACACGGTGCTCCCACTGTTTGCTGAATGTTTTGTCCTGTGATGCAGCTTCACTAGGTTGGTAGAATCAAGCTTTGGTATGAAAAACAGAAGGCAGGATGAACTCAGCACCTGTGGAAGCAAAAAGAAAGTGTTGACATTTTGGGTCAAAACCATGAATCAAGATTGAGAGGGATTGGACAGATAGTCAGTATATTGCAATGTGAGGGGGGGGGGGGGGTAAATGATGGGCTCTATCTATCACCTTCCACCCTCTTTCCCACCCTGTCTTATACTACTAAATACTGGCAACCTTCCCTCTGCTAAGGCTCAACCCAAAGCACCAACTTTAAAGCATTTGCCTCCACACGTGCTGAGTTTTTCCAGCTTTTTTACAAATTCTAGATTCCAGCATCTGCAGTGTTGTTTGTCTTGTGTATGAAGGAACTGCAGATGCTGGTTTAAACCGAAGGTAGACACAAAAATCTGGAGTAACTCAGCGGGACAGGCAGCATCTCACTTTCCTTCCCTCCAGAGATGCTGCCTGTCCCACTGAGTTTCTCCACCTTTTTGTGTTGTTTGTCTTCATGTTTTGGTGCAGCTGGTGCTGCTCCTGGCTCTGATCCTGCAGGTGACCCATTTATCCATGGCTGAAACTGAAGGTGATGTGGGGGGAGGTATTGTACCACAACAGCTGGGGGCCCACAGTGTCCCATCAATCGCTGCTCTGAACCTACTCCATTCAACACACTGGTGGTGCCACTCAATACAACAGAACACTTTCTCTGAACAGGGAGTTGTAATGAGAGAGCCTGGCGTGCGAATAGTCTGTAGTTAACAAAAAGTTAATAGGGCTTTGCTTGCTAACAAGAGATGGTGGTAAATGCTGTGGGCCCCTGCTATCGACAGATAATAGATCGGGTAGATGCACAGTCTCCTGCCCAGAGTAGGTGAATCGAGGACCAGAGGACATAGGTTTACAGTGAAGGGGAAAAGATTTAACAGGAATCTGAGGGGTAACTTTTTCACACAAAGGGTGGTGGGTGTAAGGAACAAGCTGCCAGATGAGGTAGTTGAGGCTGGGACTATCCCAACGTTTAAGAAACAGTTAGACAGGTACATGGATAGGACAGGTTTGGAGGGATATGGACCAAATGCAGGCAAGTGGGATTAGTGTAGCTGGGTCATGTTGGCCTGCGTGGGGAAGTTGGGCCAAAGGGCCTGTTTCCACACTGTATCACTCTATGACTCTATGACTCTATTGGGGGACTAATGGCGCATTTCGGAATCCTATTGACTAGAAGTAGTGCTATGGGGGCCTCTTGCTTCACTTGGTATAAAGCAGGCATCTGCAGCATGCTCCATTGTTCTCCAAAAAGTCATCGAAGGGCTGGGATCGCGACCGGTGCCTCGGACAGGGCACAGGGAGAGGGAGGTGTGCTGCTGTAGACAGGATCCTGCACATACCGAGATAAGTAGATGTTTACTCCCTATTGCCAATAAATGATGTATAATGGAAGGCCTCCCTGACAGACTGGGTTGCGACCGGCTCCTTGGAAGGGTGAATAGAGAGAGAGAATTGTGCTGCTGTAGAAAGGGCCTCACGCATACCTAGAGAAGTGGAGGTTTACTCTCTATTGCCAATAAACTTGATTTATACTGTAACTGGAGTGTGAGCCTTTTTCTGTTCTATCAGTCAGATCCTTGAACCTGTTCCCTTGCAACAGGAGCCAGTGACTTCAGCATTATCCCACTCAGTCAAGTATAGTTGAGTTGAGTTTATTTTATTTTGCACAGTATAGTAAGGTACAGATGCATTGAAAATCTTGCTTGCTGCAGCATCATGGACACATGGACTCAAATAACACACAAAATCTTACAATTAAATAAATTCTACGAGGCTGTGGAAAGAAAAAGACTGTGCATGAAACAAGACATTGGTACAAAACCAAATAGAAATCAATCCCATGGTCATGTGATGGACCACATTACATCTATAATTTTGTTTGTGGTCATACGAAGAGCTGTTTCCAACCAAGCTGTGATGCAACGGGATAGTATGCTATTTATGGTGCATCTGTATAACTTGATGAGAGTTGTTGGAGAGATGCCGAATTTCCACAGTCTCTCAAGGAAGTGAAAGACTAGCTTCAATGTGCTTGGTGCAAGACAGATTGTTGGTGATATATACGCCAAGGAACTTGAAGCTCTTGACCATTTCAAATTCAGAAACTTTGATGCTGACTGGGGTGTATACACCTCACTTCCTAAAGACAACAACTAGCTCCTTCATATTTCTGATATTGAGGGAGAGGTTGTTGACTTCTCTGGATGTAACTACGTTCTCTTTCACCTTCCTGTCTCTCTCGTCATTGTTCGAGTTCTGGCCCAACACAGTGCTGTCATTTGCAGAAATTGGACCCACACTCATGAGTATATAGGAAATATAGTTAGGGGCTATGAACACATCCTTCTGGGGTACCAGAGTTGAAACATATTGTCAGGATATTTGTTCCCCTGTCCTCACAGTGCAACTTGGTTCAAGGACTCGATGGCTGTAGGAAAGTAACAGTTCCTGAACATGGTGGTGAGGGATTTTGTACCTCCTGCCCGATGGAAGCCTCAAGGAGAGAGCGTGGCCGGCATGGTGGGGATCTTTGATGGTAGGCGCTGCCATCTTGTAGAGACGTAGATCACGTAGATGCTTAGGATGGTGGGGACGGCTGTACCCGTGATTGACCAGGCTAAGTCCACACACTCTGCAGCTTCCTGTATTCCTGTAAGATGGAATTACCATACCAGGCCATGATGCACCCAGTCAAGTTACACATGGGGCACTACTTGCATACCCAATCCATTCACAGATTCAGAGAGAGAGGGAGTAGAATGGCTGAGAGGAGGGCACTGGGAAGGTGGATATGAAGGTGGCTTCACTGAAACCATGCAACAACTGCAGTGAATGGGTACATCAGGGCGTCCCTTAGCTCCTCTCTGAACTTAGTCTGGGTCACCACGTAAATACAGGTGTTGGTGCAGGAGCTCAGAAGCTGCAGCATGTAGCCAGTTTGTTCAGCGATGTAGCCCGGGCCCGTGAGATCACGTTTGTTGGTGATTCGGTAATAAAGGGCATGCAGCACTCTTGTCATCCACAAAACTATAAAGCTGCCTGATATGGTGAAGAGCAAGATGATGGGTTTCCTTCGCTTCTCCATCTCTGGGTCGTTGCGATCCTCACAATTACCGCTTTTCTGGAGCCTCCTGCGGATTTTACCCGACACCAGAATGAATCTGACAGTCAGAGCGTTGAGCGGCAGAATCAGAAGGAATGCGAAGCAAGGAGTTAAAGTAATGCAGAACAAGTCAAAAGCTACCCATGCAGTTTTAGTGTAAAAACTCAGTGATATGGTGCTCCCCCAGGGTACATCATCAACAATATACTCAGGCTCATATATAAAGTACAGAGGGATGTTCTTCAGACTGAGCATCACGCTCACTGCTATTAGAACCACTGTGGCAGTTTCTGTGGTACAATATTTGGTTCTCAGCCTCTGACAACAGATGGCAACAAATCGGTCGAAGGTGAAAGTGACGGTGAACCAGACAGAGACATCGGTTGCTGCAAAGAGCAGGACGAGCAGGAGGGACTTTGCAGGAGTGGTGTCCAGGTATGTTCCCGGGAAATGAAACGGAATGATCGTGTACAGTATCACATCGGTGAAAATCACCATCAGATCCGCCGTTGCCATGGCCACCAGGTAGAGAGTGATGCACCTGGAGAGTCCGCACTTTCCTCTCGACAGGATCACAATGGCCATCAAGTTGACTACAATAGTTAGAAATGGGGGAAAGTATTTTCAGAAAACATCTTCGAGAGGAAGAAATATACAAATGGACATCCCTGAGGGAAAGACAGGAAACATGGTTTGGGAACCCAAGCATAACTCAGTTTAGAGATAGAGCATGGAAAGGTCCACTGAGTCCATGCCGATCATTGACCACTTGTTCGCACAAGCTCTGTTATCCCACATTCGCATCCACTTCCAATACGCAAGGGACAATTTACAGAGGCCAATTAACCTACAAATCGCCAAGCCTTTGGGATGTGGGAAGAAAGCGATGCACCTGGAGGAAACCAACGCAGTCACAGGGAGAACATGCAAATTCTGCGCAGGCAGCACCTGAGGTTATGATCAAAGCCGGGACCCCGGTGCTGTGAGGCAACAGTTCCACCAGGTGCGCCACTGTGCCATCCATGATGTAGGAGTCTCACATTGTGATATTATTCTTTTTTTAAAATAATTCTATTTTTATTATGATTTTCCAGTTCCATACATTCCGCAATGATACACATTCTCATTCACCTTAAACCCTCCTTAGTTAACAAATACTGCATATCCCAAAATAAAGCATACCACATGTATTGGAAGCACTACAAGGATGGGTAATGACTTACTGGACATTTGATCAAGGGGCGTGGCTGTGTTCTGCAGCTGCGGCTCACCGGCAGTCTCTCCGTTTTTTTTGTTGTGTTTTTTAGTCAATGTTGATGTTAAATGTACGTTTTGTTTTATTTTTAATTCTGTGTATGTAGGGGGGTGGTGGGGGGGTTGGGGGAAACCTTTTTTAAAATCTCCTCCTCAACGGAGATGCGACCTTTACCGTGTCGTATCTCCGTTCGCGCTACGGCCTAACATCGTGGAGTCGGCGGCCTCCAGCTGGGATCGACCTCGAAGACTCCGGTCGCAGGGCCTGGACTTACCATCTCGGAGGCTTCGGCCGTGGGCCCTGCAGACCGCAACATCTGGAGTTCGCAGGTCCCTGGCTGGCGACCGGCTTTTGGGAGCTCCAGCCGCAGCAGCTTCGACCGCCCCGAAGCACGAGGCACGATCAACCCGCCCGCAGGCCCTTCATCACCCTGCGTGGCTCGGCCGCAGCACTTTACATCGCCCGGTGGGGGCTCAGGACTCTCATCGCCCTGCGTGGCTCGGCCGCGGCATTTTCCATCGCCCGGTGGGGGCTCAGAACTTTCATCGGCCTGCTCGGCTCGACCCTGGGACTTTCCATCGCCCGGTGGGGGCTTCAAGGGGTTGGGAGCCTCGATCGCCTCGTGGCGCCACGGGAGAAGAACGAGGAGGAGATAAGACTTTGCCTTCCATCACAGTGAGGGTATGCCTAGAGCAATCACTGTGATGGCTGTTTTGTGTAAAAAATTGTATCTGTGTGTCTTGTGTTCTTTAATGTCTACTGCCGGACCCTGACGTGAGAGGACGCTGGCGTTGAGTATTCGCCGCTTTTCCGTCAGGATAGTTTGTCTGTTTGCCTGTTTGTTTCTATGTTAATTGTATTTGTAAAGCGCTTTGTGCATGTGTTAAGGCGCTATATAAAATAAATATATTATTATTATTATTATTATATCCAAAACTTAACTACACACAAAAACAAAAACAAAAACAACTAAAACCAACATTTGGGGTATACCTCTATAATATTTCATCACTACTTCTGGAGCGGTATGAAATCAAGGAAAATTAGATAGGACACGGAAGTAGGATACAAAGATCCGCTTTAAACGAATGATGGCCGTACGGGCATGATGTACAACATCCATTTTTCCCACCTTTTCAAAAATATTCCCTGTTGCAATCTTAAAGCAAAAGTTATCCTTTCCATTATAAAAATATCATATACAATGTTAATCCAGTCATCCACATTAGGTTTTCCAGGTTTCAACCACTTCCTAGTAATAGCTTTCCTGCTGGCAGCACTTAAGATCTGGAAAAGATACTTATCTTTAATAGAAGCATTTTGTACTGGTAAAGCACCAAAATATAAAAGCTCAAATTTAAATGGAATATCCATATAAAAAACTTTTTGTAAAACTTTATGAATCTCCTGCCAAAATGGGATCACTGATACACAAGACCAAAATATATGAAAATGGTTTGCCTCAAGGCACCCACATTGTCGCCACAATGAAGAAGAATTTGTGTAATGCCTTTTTTGAACTGGTGTAATAAAAAACCTAATAAGGGTTTTCCAGCAAAACACCCGCCAAACATTTGAACTTGAAGTTTTCCATTGTATCTCACATAAGCTCTCCCAGGTTTCTTCCTTTAGAACCAGATTACCTTCCCTTTCCCATTTCTGTTTTACATACAGTGAGTTGCCTTTTCTCTGCCGTAAACCCTTGTATAATTTTGAGATGGTTTTCTGTTTTGAGCCTCCATGGTAAGCATCAATAAATACATTTAACAAAATATTATCCCATTTTACTTCTGCACATTCCTTTTGTATTTGATCTATATAATGGCGAATTTGAAGGTATCTATAGAAATCATCATTATTCAAACCAAATTGCCTCTTCAGATTCTCAAAGCTGTTCATAGACCCCTTATGTAAAAATGTGCAATATGATGTCAAACCTTGAGAACTCCATCTTTTAAAACTAGCGTCCTGTCTTTTTGGTACAAAATCTGGATCAAACGTGCACCATCTCAAAACCTTCACAGCATCCCTCAGATGATTTTGGGTAACGACCTTATTCCATACCTTAAGTGATATGGAATGTGATATTATTCTAAAAAAGATACGAGGTATCAGAGAGAATAGTTCAAAGCCCCACTGAAATTACATTTATAATTTGGTGAATGTATGATTGAAAGAAATCTGAAATAATGCAATGATCAGAAGTCTGATGTTCATTAAAAAAAACAAGTAGTTTTATTTGTAAAATGTATTTAATTTAATTCTCTTAAACAAATTTTTGGAGGCAAGCAGGGAACAATCTATTTTTGAAATGATCCTGTGTAATATGACAGGGTTAGTAAGTATTGTTACAGTCAGGGAACAGGGTGAGAAGCAGAAACATAACAGGTACTAAACGAATGAGTTTAAGAGTGGCATAATTAAATTAAATACAAAACTAGAGTATTAAACAAAGAAAGTCTATTAGAACAGAGCGGCAAGATTGTTCAGGTAAATTGATAAACCGGATTAAAGCAAATAATGATGGATATGTAATGGCAAACATTTTACATAATTCTTAATGAATATCAATTTAACTGACAAAATAAAAATTCACTTAAAATTATACATTGCTGACTAAAGTATTTCAGGACAGTTGATTGGCAAAACTTGTGAAGAGGATTACAAGTCTCAGGGAAGAATCTGTTAGTGGAGAGTAAATTAACAAGATAAGAAGTGTTTAAGAACTGATATAAGATTGAACAAAGAAGTGTTGCAAAGTTCCATGGATCCCTTGCAAGTGAGAGGGAGAAATTATAATTGGGATATGGTAGTGCCATTAAAACAAATACAATCTTTACATTATGGCTATGCAAAGCCTTTATGGAAGGGGATTCATTGTTGAGGATGTAACCAATGAAATAGGTAAGGAAGGATCAGTAGATGCTGTATGTCAGAGTTACAAAATGTATAATTGAAGTCCCATACAAAACATTGGTGCACTAAATAGGGCTCATAGGGCAGGGAAATGATGTCCGTATTGTTATAGAACAACATGAACAATATAATAAAAATAGAGAGGCTGGACATATTGTTATTTTCAGGTTAAAAGCTGTTGCTAACGAGGATTACTGCTTGTGCCTCAGATGTTCACAATCTACATTATTTTTAAGTGTGGAGGAACTATTACATCCTGTGGTTCAGAGACACTTGGCAATCATTTGTTAGAGAAGCAAAGAAGTTAACATGTAAATTGAGAAAGCAATTAATAAGGCAAGTTGCACATCACCCTTTATTGCAAGGGATGGGAAAACCACACTGAGGGAAGTCTGGCTGTAACAGTGTAATAATATAGTGAGGCCACATTCAAGAGTACTATATGGAGGTGTGACCTTGGTCTTGAAGATGTGTACACTTGCTTTAGCAGAGATACAAATAAGGCTCATTATACCTGGGTTGAAGGGATGTCCTTTGAAGAAACATTAAGAAAGGCAGACTAATGGTATCCAGAGATTGTAAAACAGGAGGTTATCTTATTGTAACATACGAGGAGGCTTGGAATTCTCCAGTTCAGACGCCTGTGCATGTTCAGTTATTGATTATATTTGTTCTAATTTATAGATCTTTGGATTTCAATAGATCCACCATGAGACAGTGGGGTTGGGGAGGAAGGCTGTTCATTGAGCATTGCCAGGATCCGATTAAAGGATAATGGTATAACCCTGTTCCTACTCCTCATTTTCTTATCATTGATTGACTTACAAAAACCCCAAACCAATTACAGTCCTAGCAAGCAAGGTTACTTTGGATTACAAATATGGAAGAGGTGGCGTTTAATCATATGGAGATTGATGCACCCATTAATTAGATGTTGGATGATCTGTACCTGAACCTAATTTACCTGACTTGGTTCTGCAACCAGCAATGTTCTTGGCGAATATAAATCCCTCTTTTTGAATCTTGACAGGATTAAGCCAAATAATTTTATGGATAAAAATCTATCTTTTTATTATCAGGTTACAAAAGGCATTGTTCTTTCTTTTGACCTCAGTTTCTGGTGCTCTCTACATAGAACCTCCTGCATGTGCTTTCCCACTTTATTAGTCCCAAGGACGATCAAAGTGACTAATCTGTCATTTTCAATATCTTCAAAACCTATTTGACAAAAAACACGAGGAAAGTAACAGACCACAACATAATATATTTCTTAATTGTGTCCAACTATCTTCCAATCACCCCCCCCCCCCTCACCTGTATCCATTTATCACTTGCCAGCATTTGTCCTGCCACCACCTCTTTTCCAATTCCCCCCCACCCCCCCAATTACAATCGGTCTGAAGATCCCTGGCCTGAAACACTTATCCATGTTCTCTAGAGATGGTGCCTTCCCTGCTGAGTTACTCCAGCACTTTGTGCTTGATTCAAGATTTCAGCATCTGTAGTTCCTTGTGTCACTCTAATACAAGGGACTTTTGATCCTTTGATCCTGCTTGTAAAGGAAGCTACCTCTACCCTAATTAATCAAAAACACTATGATCATCACATTATCCATTCTCTCCTCTATTTAACATTGGACATTCTTTAGGTGCCAACTGCTTGTCTGTCCAACAGTCTGAATCCTTACAGGTATCAAGACTGCATATTTTGAAAGCAATAAATTATTAGGTATACTTAAGGCCTCCCTTGCACAGGTTCCTTTCCCCCAGTGCTGGAATAACTCAGCAGGTTAAACAGTAAGCAGTAACTCTGGAGGTTAGGAACAGGCATTTCAGGTGGAGACCCTTCATATCAATTGTAATATTTGTATTCTGATTCGGCACCAGACACACCTCTCGACGTGTGATTGAGGAACATGAGGCAGATACTGTCACCCTACCTACGTGTCCAGATGTCTCCAGCCCAGTTTAACTGCAGCTAGTGAACATTGAGGCTGCCTTATCTGCTGTGGATGTGTTCACTCTCAGCATGTCGGCAGTCTCAGTGTCCACATTCTGACACATGTATGAGTCTAGATGTCTGACACTCTCTGTCATGTCTTAGTCGGCATTATTTATGACCAGCAAGACCAGTTAACATCAGAACACGTCCATGGCTTTGTCAGAAGATGACTCTGTCAAAGTTTCTATTTCTGAGACAGATGCTTATATCAAATGATTAATGTCTTACCAGAGACTCCAACTACTGCAAGAATAAGGTAGTAAATCTTTTCCACCTGATGAAGTATTGTTAGCTCATGCATATCGTCTGGGATGTGTTGGCTGCAGGAGGCAAGTATTCCAGCTTGTTACATTATAAATTAGAAAGAGCAGTGTATTTATACAGGAAGAAAATCCCCTGTGAAATCCTTCATTTCATCATTATTAATATTAATTACAGATCATTGAACAAACAAGTGAAGACAATGATGGGCGAAATCAAATGGAATAAAATATAATGAATTGTAATTTATATAACTTCAGAGAAAAAGTGCAAGCAGCTTAGTAGTATGATATTTTTCCAATGCAGATTGGTAATTTTGATTTTTGTCACTGACGTTATCAGTAGATTATGATGGTACGATGTAATATTACATACCATTCATACTCAGTTAATCTCCATGCATTGTTATTACAACTATTAAAACAAACTAAACTAAACTAAACTAAAACTCCCCAACAAGAAAGTGAGCAACAAAGCTACAGCTGGCACCCAGCCAGACCGAGTGGTTGGCTTCCAAATACGCCCACCAGCCAGCTGTGAAGCAATCCATTCATGCCCGCAGCAAAATGTAATTTTGGTATAGGTTTATTATTGTCAAGTGTACCGAGATACAGTGAAAAGCTTTGTTTTGTAAGCTATTCAGTCATGTCATATCACATCATACATGAGTATACTCTAGCCAGACACAAGTGCAACAGATAGTGAGAAAGAATAATAAGCAGAGTGCAGAATTTCATGTTAGACCATTACAGCATTACAACTACAGCGTAAGTGGCTGTTAAAAACAGTTAAATGTGCAAAGGCCGCATTGAGATAGGTTTGAAGATCGGGACTACATCCTTTGCATATGAGAGATCTGTTCAACAGTTGGACCATCGATCCCAGGCAAGGGATCGCAGACTCCGATGGTATGTCCATGGTCCCACGGTGGGGCTCAAAGTCAGTCTCGAGCAAGGCCGCCAGCTCCATGAAGGGCGGCACGGTGGCGCAACGGTAGAGTTGCTGCTTTACATCGAATGCAGCGCCGGAGACTCTGGTTCGATCCTGACTACGGGTGCTGTACTGTAAGGAGTTTGTACGTTCTCCCCATGACCTGCGTGGGTTTCTCCGAGATCTTCGGTTTCCTCCCACACTCCAAAGACGTACAGGTATGTAGGTTAATTGACTGGGTAAATGTAAAAATTGTCCCTAGTGTGTGTAGGATGGTGTTAATGTGCAGGGATCGCTGGGCGGCGCGGACTTGGTGGGCCGAAAAGGCCTGTTTCCACGCTGTATCTGAAATATGAAAAAAATATGTTAGGCCGCAGTGACCGGAGATACGATCCGGAAAACAATCGCATCTCCAGCAAGGTATGAGATTGAATAAAGGTTTCCCCCTCCCCAGCCCCCCCCCACATAAAACAAACCAGAGAACATTAACACAAACTTTTAAAACACACTAAAAATAACAAAAAGGACGAAAAGGTAGACAGACAATTGGCGAGGCTGCCATTGCTGATGGCGCCACCTGTCGGTGTGTAGACACTAGTACGCACACAGCAAGCGTCACTCGGGCTAATGTTCTGAGACATGTCCATACCCCGTTCCATCCCTCACCTTCTGGCTCGCTGGTCCTCCTGCTGCTCAGTTGCTTGCCCTGCATCCAGTGCTGAGGGTGACACCATCCTGAGGTCATGCTGCTGACAGCAGCCCGTCAGGACTCTGTTGAGTTCCGGAGAACACTGCACAAGATTACCTGGGCTGTGGAAGTGTTGACCCAGCTCGCAATCGACAGCCCCCGCAGCCTGATGCGGGAAAACACAGTTGTCCTATTTTTGGTGCTTTTGGATCCCTCACTAAAAAATTGTGAAAATGGCCAAAGGTGTGCGGTTGTCGTGGGTTACAGGCCACAATGGGCGGTAGATGGAGAGCTGCATTGTTCCTAAGAGGATCCTGCTCAGCTGAACACAGCTTCTGATGGTGTTCCACTGACCAAAAGCCCTTTGAGGCACACTGCGCATGGCAGTTCATGCACAGCAGCACACTCCATGGGGCCACGGATCAGAGACCCATTGGCTTTGGTGACGGAAACCTGGACGTGCTCGAAGCAGGTTTGTGCGCTGAGGCAGGGGAGTGGTGGGTGCAGCTGGACATTAGAGGCCTTTCTAATTTCAGAACTTTCTTCAGGTGTAATTACTACAAGGTCAAATAGTAATACAGCATTAAAACAGGCCATTCAGCCCAGCACATCCAGGCCATCCATCCACATTAATCTCATCTTCCAGCGCATGGCAAATATCATTCTATGCCTGGGCAGTTCAAGTTCTAGTCTAGATTGAGAGATTGAGGCAAAACCTGAGCTGCCAGGATTTTTTTAGTATACAAAACATGTTATTTCCAAAACTCCATCCGACATTCTCGGAGGCTATACATACATTCAATACAGATATTCAATACAGATATTCAATACAAAAATTATACAAAATTAACCACCACCATTTCCACTCATGCCCACTGGCGTGGAATCCTTCCCTTATTTGGAGGGGCGTCTCTCTCCACCACACCCTGCCCCCCCCATATCCGGCAGCGGAAGGACCCTAGACTGTGGCCCTCCCCCACAAAGCCATGGCATTGGCTACACCAAGCATCAGTGCGTCCCTCAGCACGTACTCCTGCAGTCTGCAGTGGGCCAGTCGGCAACATTCCCCACCGGACAGCTCGCTCCGCTGGGAGGTCAACAAAGCTCGTGCAGACCAAAGAGCGTCTTTCACCGAGTTGATGACCTTCCATCAGCACTCGACATCAGTCTCTGAAGGAGTCCCTTGGAACAGTCTATAGATCACAGAGTCCTCCATGACGGAGCTGTTCAGAATAAATCGTGACAGGGACCCTTGCAAGCCTCCCCAGACTCTCTTTGCAAATCCACACTCTGCGAAGAAGTGGGAAACCATCTCCTCTCCATAGCAGCCGTCCCGATGGCAGCGTGCGCTGGTAGTGAGGCTCCGGCGATTCAGGAAGGATCTGACTGGCAGGGCTCCCCTCACCGCCAGCCAAACCAGGTCATGGTACTTGTTGGTGAGTTCTGGTGATGAGGCATTTTGCCAGACAAGCTGGGCAGTCTGCTCTGGGAACCACGCCACAGGATCCATGGAGAAATTTACCTGCAGTGCCTGCAGGACGTTCCGTGCTGACCACTGCCCGATGGACTTGTGGTCAAAAGTGTTGGTCCGGAAGAACCTTTCCATGAATGACAGATGATGCCAGGATAATTCAGAGACTGCCAGTGCTGCCTCTCCAAGCCCCAAAGCTGAACTGCCAAGATACCCCTAAGGCTGCCAGCCCCACCTTTCAAGGCAAGGGTGAACTGCAGGGTGAAACCTGAGATTGCCATGCCTCCTCCTTCGACACCAGGACTGAGCTGCTGGGACAAGCTTGAGATTGCCAGCTCCACTGCACATGTCCCTGCTAGTGAAGAACAGTGCCCCCCTGCGGTCCTCGACTTTCTTACCAATGTACATAAAATTTATTATGTGAGTATATACTGCCAGTGTTGGTGTGGTCACTGCTCAACCTGGCATCATCCCTGATATGTTATATATTTCGATCAGATCTCTCCTCAACCTCAAACGGCAGAGAAAATAATCCAAATTGGTCGAATTTTGCTAATACCTTCTAATCTTGGCAGCATCCAGTTAAGCCTCTTCTGCAGTTTCCTCAAAACCTCCACATCCTTTCTGACTGGGGTGCACACTATACTCCAAATACAGCCTATCTAAAGTTTCATTGTCACACGACCTCCTGACTCTTGTAGTCAATGCCCTGACTGATGAAGGCAATCATGCCATATGCCTGCTCTATGACTTTATCTACTAGTGTTGCTACTTTCAGGGAGCTATGGACTTCGATCCCAAGAACTCTCTGCACATCAGTTTTGTTAAGGGTCCTACCATTAACTGTATACTTTCTTACATTTGGACTTTAGACTTTTGATTTTAGAGACACAGTGAGGAAACAAACCCTTCTGCCAACCGATTCCACCCCGACCAGCAATCACCCTAGCACTACCCTACACAGGGACAAATTAATATTTTTACCAAAGCCAGGTTAACCTACAAACCTGTGCGTCCTTGGAGTGTGGAAGAAAACCAGAGCACCTGGGGAAACCCACAGGGTCATGGGGAGAACATACAAACTTCCTTACAGACAGCACCGTAGTCAGGATCGAACCCGCATCTCTAGTGCAGTAAGGCACCAGTCTACTGCTGCATCATTGTGCTGCCCTCAGTTTGGGGGTGGCACAAAGACCCCCCAAACTGCGACACCTTACTCTTGCTCAGATTAAACTCTATCCAGTGGCATCTTTTAATAGCCTTCCTTACTGATCTCGGCTCCACCCATTTTTGAAACAGCTTCCTTTAATGGCCCCTTCCTGTTGTGGTCCCATGATACACTCCAGCCCATGCTCTCGGTGCCCACAGCTCACCTCTGCATTCATCTCTTCAACAAAGGGTTAAGGAGGGCGGGAGGCATTTGTTCTCACAGCAGCCCAAGCAAGGCGCAGGTTTGGAGATTATTGCTGTCAGCAGAAGTGAAGACAGCTTCAATCACTTAGCGGAGGATGGGGAGTAAGCTGCTGGTGCAGTTGTTGGCTTAAATGGATTTATAGGGCCTTTTGAAGGCCTAACAGATTTAGGCAATTCCCCTCTTCATGGGCTTCTAGCCGATGGTGACTATCCTGAAAGAGGTGCCAGGATTTCTGGAGCAGCTCGGACTTGCAGCTGGGATGGTGCGGTGGCGATGCATAAACTTTGACATCCAGTGCGCTCAGCTACCTTTTGCTCTCCTGTGGGGTGAATTGAATTGGCTAAAAAGCAGCGTCATAAAGATGGGGGGGAAGTCAAATGGGCGGAGGTAGTTCTGGGCCCTGCCACCACTGAACATGGGGATATACACAGACTCATTCCCCATCTCAGCAGCTCACCACTACTCTCAGGACATCAGAACTCTGCCCTGATAAATTGGTGGTATCTTTACACGGTGCTCCCACTGTTTGCTGAATGTTCTGTCCTGTGATGCAGCTTCACTAGGTTGGTAGAATCAAGCTTTGGTATGAAAAACAGAAGGCAGGATGAACTCAGCACCTGTGGAAGCAAAAAGAAAGTGTTGACATTTTGGGTCAAAACCATGCATCGATTGAGAGGGATTGGACAGAGAGTCAGTATATTGCAATGTGAGGGGGGGGGGGAGTAAATGATGGGCTCTATCTATCACCTTCCACCCTCTTTCCCACCCTGTCTTATACTACTAAATACTGGCAACCTTCCCTCTGCTAAGGCTCAACCCAAAGCACCAACTTTAAAGCATTTCTCTCCACACGTGCTGCTTGACCTGCTGAGGTCTTCCAGCTTTTTTTTAAAATTCTAGATTCCAGCATCTGCAGTGTTGTTTGTCTTGTGTATGAAGGAACTGCAGATGCTGGTTTAAACCGAAGGTAGACACAAAAATCTGGAGTAACTCAGCGGGACAGGCAGCATCTCACTTTCCTTCCCTCCAGAGATGCTGCCTGTCCCACTGAATTTCTCCACCTTTTTGTGTTGTTTGTCTTCATGTTTTGGTGCAGCTGGTGCTGCTCCTGGCTCTGATCCTGCAGGTGACCCATTTATCCATGGCTGAAACTGAAGGTGATGTGGGAGGAGGTATTGTACCACAACAGCTGGGGGCCCACAGTGTCCCATCAATAGCTGTTGGGCCTGCTCTGAATCTACTCCATTCAACACACTGGTGGTGCCACTCAATACAGCAGAACACTTTCTCTGAACAGGGAGTTGTAATGAGAGAGCCTGGCGTGCGAATAGTCTGTAGTTAACAAAAAGTTAATAGGGCTTTGCTTGCTAACAAGAGATGGTGGGAAATGCTGTGGGCCCCTGCTATCGACAGATAATAGATCGGGTAGATGCACAGTCTCTTGCCCAGAGTAGGTGAATCGAGGACCAGAGGACATAGGTTTACAGTGAAGGGGAAAAGATTTAACAGGAATCTGAGGGGTAACTTTTTCACACAAAGGGTGGTGGGTGTAAGGAACAAGCTGCCAGATGAGGTAGTTGAGGCTGGGACTATCCCAACGTTTAAGAAACAGTTAGACAGGTACATGGATAGGACAGGTTTGGAGGGATATGGACCAAATGCAGGCAAGTGGGATTAGTGTAGCTGGGTCATGTTGGCCTGCGTGGGGAAGTTGGGCGAAAGGGCCTGTTTCCACGCTGTATCACTCTATGACTCTATGACTCTATTGGGGGACTTAATGGCGCATTTCGGAATCCTATTGACTAGAAGTAGTGCTATGGGGGCCTTTTGCTTCACTTGGTATAAAGCAGGCATCTGCAGCATGCTCCATTGTTCTCCAAAAAGTCATCGAAGGGCTGGGATCGCGACCGGTGCCTCGGACAGGGCACAGGGAGAGGGAGGTGTGCTGCTGTAGACAGGATCCTGCACATACCGAGATAAGTAGATGTTTACTCCCTATTGCCAATAAATGATGTTAAATGGAAGGCCTCCCTGACAGACTGGGTTGCGACCGACTCCTTGGAAGGGTGAATAGAGAGAGAGAATTGTGCTGCTGTAGAAAGGGCCTCACACATACCTAGAGAAGTGGAAGTTTACTCTCTATTGCCAATAAACTTGATTTATACTGTAACTGGAGTGTGAGCCTTTTTCTGTTCTATCAGTCAGATCCTTGAACCTGTTCCCTTGCAACAGGAGCCAGTGACTTCAGCATTATCCCACTAAGTCAAGTCAAGTTGAGTTGAGTTTATTTTATTTTGCACAGTATAGTAAGGTACAGATGCATTGAAAATCTTGCTTGCTGCAGCATCATGGGCACATGGACTCAAATAACACACAGAATCTTACAATTAAATAAATTCCTCGAGGCTGTGGAAAGAAAAAGACTGTGCATGAAACAAGACATTGGTACAAAACCAAATAGAAATCAATCCCATGGTCATGTGATGGACCGCATTACATCTACAATTTTGTTTGTGGTCTTACGAAGAGCTGTTTCCAACCAAGCTGTGATGCAACGGGATAGTATGCTATCTATGGTGCATCTGTATAACTTGATGAGAGTTGTTGGAGAGATGCCGAATTTCCACAGTCTCTCAAGGAAGTGAAAGACTAGCTTCAATGTGCTTGGTGCAAAACAGATTGTTGGTGATATATACGCCAAGGAACTTGAAGCTCTTGACCATTTCCAATTCAGAAACTTTGATGCTGACTGGGGTGTATACACCTCGCTTCCTACAGACAACAACTAGCTCCTTCATATTTCTGATATTGAGGGAGAGGTTGTTGACTTCTCTGGATGTAACTACGTTCTCTTTCACCTTCCTGTCTCTCTCGTCATTGTTCGAGTTCTGGCCCACCACAGCGCTGTCATTTGCAGAAATTGGACCCACACTCATGAGTATATAGGAAGTATAGTTAGGGGCTGTGAACACATCCTTCTGGGGTACCAGAGTTGAAACTTATTGTGAGGATATTTGGTCCCCTGTCCTCACAGTGCAACTTGGTTCAAGGACTCGATGGCTGTAGGAAAGTAGCAGTTCCTGAACATGGTGGTGAGGGATTTTGTACCTCCTGCCCGATGGAAGCATCAAGGAGAGAGCGTGGCCGGGATGGTGGGGATCTTTGATGGTAGGCGCCGCCATCTTGTAGAGACGTAGATCACGTAGATGCTTAGGATGGTGGGGACGGCTGTACCCGTGATTGACCAGGCTAAGTCCACACTCTCTGCTGCTTCCTGTATTCCTGTAAGATGGAATTACCATACCAGGCCATGATGCACCCAGTCAAGTTACACATGGGGCACTACTTGCATACCCAATCCACTCACAGATTCAGAGAGAGAGGGAGTAGAATGGCTGAGAGGAGGGCACTGGGAAGGTGGATATGAAGGTGGCTTCACTGAAACCATGCAACAACTGCAGTGAATGGGTACATCAGGGCGTCCCTTAGCTCCTCTCTGAACTTAGTCTGGGTCACCACGTAAATACAGGTGTTGGTGCAGGAGCTCAGAAGCTGCAGCATGTAGCCAGTTTGTTCAGCGATGTAGCCCGGGCCCGTGAGATCATGTTTGTTGGTGATTTGGTAATAAAGGAAATACAGCACTCTTGTCATCCACAAAACTATAAAGCTGCCTGATATGGTGAAGAGCAAGATGATGGATTTCCTTCGCTTCTCCATCTCTGGGTCGTTGCGATCCTCACAATTACCGCTTTTCTGGAGCCTCCTGCGGATTTTACCCGACACCAGAATGAATCTGACAGTCAGAACGTTGAGCGACAGAATCAGAAGGAATGGGAAGCAAGGAGTTAAAGTAATGCAAAACAAGTCAAAAGCTACCCATGCAGTTTTAGTGTAAAAACTCAGTGATATGGTGCTCCCCCAGGGTACATCATCAACAATATACTCAGGCTCATATATAAAGTACAGAGGGATGTTCTTCAGACTGAGCACCACGCTCACTGCTGTTACAACTACTGTGGCAGTTTCTGTGGTACAATATTTGGTCCTCAGCTTCTGACAACAGATGGCAACAAATCGGTCGAAGGTGAAAGTGACGGTGAACCAGACAGAGACATCGGTTGCTGCAGAGAGCAGGACGAGCAGGAGGGACTTTGCAGGAGTGGTGTCCAGGTATGTTCCCGGGAAATGAAGAGGAATGATCGTGTACAGTATCACATCGGTGAAAATCACCATCAGATCCGCCGTTGCCATGGCCACCAGGTAGAGAGTGATGCACCTGGAGAGTCCGCACTTTCCTCTCGACAGGATCACAATGGCCATCAAGTTGACTACAATAGTTAGAAATGGGGGAAATTATTTTCAGAAAACATCTTCGAGAGGAAGAAATATACAAATGGACATCCCTGAGGGAAAGACAGGAAACATGGTTTGGGAACCCAATCATGTAACTCAGTTTAGAGATAGAGCATGGAAAGGTCCACTGAGTCCATGCCGATCATTGACCACTTGTTCGCACAAGCTCTGTTATCCCACATTCGCATCCACTTCCAATACACAAGGGACAATTTACAGAGGCCAATTAACCTACAAATCGCCAAGCCTTTGGGATGTGGGAAGAAAGTGATGCACCTGGAGAAAACCAACGCAGTCACAGGGAGAACATGCAAATTCTGCGCAAACAGCACTTGAGGTTAGGATGGAAGCCGGGACCCTGGTGCTGTGAGGCAACGGTTCCACCAGGTGCGCCACTGTGCCATCCATGATGTAGGAGTCTCACATTGTGATATTGTTCTAAAAAAGATACGAGGTATCAGAGAGAATAGTTCCAAGCCCCACTGAAATTACATTTATAATTTGGTGAATGTATGAATCCATGACTGAAAGAAATCTGAAATAATGCAATGATCAGAAGTCTGATGTTCATTAAAAAAACAAGTAGTTTTATTTGTAAAATGTATTCAATTTAATTCTCTTAAACAATTTTTTGGAGGCAAGCAGGGAACAATCTATTTTTGAAATTATCCTGTGTAATATGACAGGGTTAGTAAGTATTGTTACAGTCAGGGAACAGGGTGAGAAGCAGAAACATAACAGGTACTAAACGAATGAGTTTAAGAGTTGCATAATTAAATTAAATACAGAACTAGAGTATTAAACAAAGAAAGTCTATTAGAACAGAGCGGCAAGATTGTTCAGGTAAATTGATAAATCGGATTAAAGTAAATAATGATGCATATGTAATGGCAAACATTTTACATAATTCTTAATGAATATCAATTTAACTGACAAAATAAAAATTCACTTAAAATTATACATTGCTGACTAAAGTATTTCAGGACAGTTGATTGGCAAAACTTGTGAAGAGGATTACAAGTCTCAGGGAAGAATCTGTTAGTGGAGAGTAAATTATCAAGATAAGAAGTGTTTAAGAACTGTTATAAGATTGAACAAAGAAGAGTTGCAAAGTTGCATGGATCCTTTCCAAGTTGAGAGGGAGAAATAATAATTGGGATATGGTAGTGCCATTAAAACAAATACAATCTTTACATTATGGCTATGCAAAGCCTTTATGGAAGGGGATTCATTGTTGAGGATGTAACCAATGAAATAGGTAAGGAAGGCTCAGTAGATGCTGTATGTCTGAGTTACAAAATGTATAATTGAAGTCCCATACAAAACATTGGTGCACTAAATAGGGCTCATAGGGCAGGGAAATGATGTCTGTATTGTTATAGAACAACATGAACAATATAATTTAAATAGAGAGGCTGGACATATTGTTATTTTCAGGTTAAAAGCTGTTGCTAACGGGGATTACTGCTTGTGCCTCAGATGTTCACAATCTACATTATTTTTAAGTGTGGAGGAACTATTACATCCTGTGGTTCAGAGACACTTGGCAATCATTTGTTAGAGAAGTAAAGAAGTTAACATGTAAATTGAGAAAGCAATTAATAAGGCAAGTTGCACATCACCCTTTATTGCAAGGGATGGGAAAACCACACTGAGGGAAGTCTGGCTGTAACAGTGTAATAATATAGTGAGGCCACATTCAAGAGTACTATATGGAGGTGTGACCTTGGTCTTGAAGATGTGTACACTTGCTTTAGCAGAGATACAAATAAGGCTCATTATACCTGGGTTGAAGGGATGTCCTTTGAAGAAACATTAAGAAAGGCAGACTAATAGTATCCAGAGATTGTAAAACAGGAGGTTATCTTATTGTAACATACGACGAGGCTTGGAATTCTCCAGTTCAGATGCCTGTGCATGTTCAGTTATTGATTATATTTGTTCTAATTTATAGATCTTTGGATTTCAATAGATCCACCATGAGACAGTGGGGTTGGGGAGGAAGGCAGTTCATTGAGCATTGCCAGGATCCGATTAAAGGAAAATGGTATAACCCTGTTCCTACTCCTCATTTTCTTATCATTGATCGACTTACAGAAACCCCAAACCAATTACAGTCCTAGCAAGCAAGGTTACTTCGGATTACAAATATGAAGAGGTGGCATTTAATCATATGGAGATTGATGCACCCATTAATTAGATGTTGGATGATCTGTACCTGAACCTAATTTACCTGACTTGGTTCTGCAACCAGCAATGTTCTTGCCGAATATCAATCCCTCTTTTTGAATCTTGACAGGATTAAGCCAAATAATTTTATGGATAAAAATCTATATTTTTATTATCAGGTTACAAAAGGCATTGTTCTTTCTTTTGACCTAAGTTTCTGGTGCTCTCTACATAGAACCTCCTGCATGTGTTATCCCACTTTATTAGTCCCAAGGAGGATCAAAGTGACTAATCTGTAATTTTCAATATCTTCAAAACCTATTTGACAAAAAGCACGAGGAAAGCAACAGACCACAACATAATATATTTCTTAATTGTGTCCAACAACCTTCCAATCAACCCCCCCCCCCCTCACCTGTATCCATTTATCACTTGCCAGCATTTGTCCTGCCACCACCTCTTTTCCAATCCCCCCCCCCCCCCCCCAATTACAATCGGTCTGAAGATCCCTGGCCTGAAACACTTATCCATGTTTTCTAGAGATGGTGCCTTACCTGCTGAGTTACTCCAGCACTTTGTGCTTGATTCAAGATTTCAGCATCTGTAGTTCCTTGTGTCACTCTAATACAAGGGACTTTTGATCCTTTGATGCTGCTTGTAAAGG
This sequence comes from Rhinoraja longicauda, assembly GCF_053455715.1. Classification (NCBI taxonomy): domain Eukaryota; kingdom Metazoa; phylum Chordata; class Chondrichthyes; order Rajiformes; family Arhynchobatidae; genus Rhinoraja; species Rhinoraja longicauda. The sequence goes on from NC_135962.1 coordinate 9,389,998, forward strand.
AAGCTACCTCTACCCTAATTAATCAAAAACACTATGATCATCACATTATCCATTCTCTCCTCTATTTAACATTGGACATTCTTTAGGTGCCAACTGCTTGTCTGTCCAACAGTCTGAATCCTTACAGGTATCAAGACGACTGCATATTTTGAAAGCAATAAATTATTAGGTATCCTTTTTTTTTAATTAAAAAAATATATATATTTATTTATTTTTATTTTTTACAGAACGTTTTAGAAAACAAACCCTCCCACCCTTCCCCCCACCCCCCTTATACTAACCCCAAATAAGAAAAAAGAAGAAAAGAAAAAAAGATTAAAGATTAAAGACTGCCTGGGTGTTGGGGGTCCTGCACACGCCCCATGGAATTCCAAACAGAATAAACTGTATATATATATACATCTCTCCATAAAGAACCATTGAGAATATAATAATAATAATAATAATGTATTTTATTTATATAGCGCTTTTCATATACTCAAAGACGCTTTACAGAGATTTAGAGAACATAGGGAAATTAATAAATAGATAAATAAGTAAATAAATAAACGAACAGAGAAAGGAGACAGAAGGTGAGGTGACCTTCAGTGGTTGAAGGCAGTACTGAACTGGTGAGACTTCAGCGAAGTTTTGAATGTGGTGAGTGTGGAGGAGTCTCTAACGTTTTGGGGTAGTGAGTTCCATAGGGTGGGAGCAGCGATGGAGAAAGCCCTGTCCCCCCAGGATCTGAGTTTGGTCCGGATGTGGGGGGATAGGAGATTGGCAGCAGCAGAGCGGAGGGTGCAGGTGGGAGTGTGCCTGTGGAGGAGGTCGGTCAGGTAGGATGGGGCCAGGTTATGGAGGGCTTTGTAGGTTATGAGGAGGATTTTGTACTGGATTCTCTGGGGGATGGGGAGCCCATGGAGTTTATAAAGGACGGGGGTGATATGGTCACGGATCGGGGTGTAGGTGAGTAGACGGGCAGTGGAGTTTTGAATGTATTGAAGTTTACTGATGATTTTTGAGGGTGCGCCATAGAGGAGGCTGTTGCAGTAGTCCAGACGGGAGGTGATGAGGGCGTGGATGAGGGTTTCTGCAGCTGTGGAGGAGAGGGATGGACGGAGACGGGCAATGTTTTTGAGGTGGAAGAAGGCTGTCTTTGTGATGTGTTTGATGTGTTTGTCGAAGGAGAGGGCTTGATCAAAGATGATTCCAAGATTCCGGATGTGAGGTGAGGTGGATACTGGGAGACCATCAATGTTGAGGATGAAGTTTTGGGTGGATTTGGTGAGCGTTTTTGGACCAATGATGATGATTTCAGATTTGTTGCAATTGAGTTTGAGGAAGTTTGATTGAAGCCAAGATTTTATTTCAGTGATGCAGTTTGTCAGTGTAGAGTGTGTGGTGGGGGAGATTGACTTGGTGGAGATGAGGAGCTGGATATCATCGGCGAAGCAGTGGAAGTTGAGGCCATGACGGCGGATTAATTGACCAAGGGGGAACAGGTAGAGGATGAAGAGGAGGGGGCCAAGGACTGAGCCTTGGGGGACACCTTGGGGGAGGGGAGCGGTGGGGGATTTACAGTTGTTAATGGAGATGAACTGGTGTCTGTCAGAGAGGTAAGATTTGAACCAGGATAGGGCTGTGCCGGTGATGTTAAGGGAGGTTTCAAGTCGGGTGAGGAGAATGGAGTGATTTATGGTGTATATGAACAATTCTTCTATATATATAGGCCCCTCTTTTGTAGATAAGGACGCCAGATATTTTAAAAAGTATCATATTTGTTCCTTAAATTATAAGTAATTTTTTCAAGTGGGATACAGTTAGAAATTTCATTATTCCAAAGGTCCATACTTAAATAGGAATCAGATTTCCAAGTAACTGCGATAGTTTTTTTGGCTACTGCTAATGCAATTTTTATAAATTCTTTCTGATATTTATTCATTTTAAGTTGTGGTCTTATTCCTTCAACATCACCCAATAACAAAAATCTTGGGTTGTATGGAAGTTGTATTCCGATAATCTGTTCTAGAAAACTTCTTAAGTTTGTCCAAAAAGGTTGTATTTTTGAACAGGACCAAGTAGAATGAAAAAAAGTACCAATTTCTTGATTGCACCGAAAACATTGGTCAGATAAACTTGAATTTATTCTCTTTAATTTTTGTGGTGTGATATATAATTGATGCAGAAAGTTATATTGTACTAGTCTAAACCGAACATTTATTGCATTTTTCATACTGTCAAGGCATAGTTTTGACCAATTTGTTCCATCAATATTAATATTCAAATCCGTTTCCCATTTTCGCCTTGATATATGAATTCCTTGTTTAGGGACCTTTTTTTAAATTAGATTATATATAATAGAAGTAAAAATTTTAATTTGTCCTTTTTGAATTAGGTTTTCAATTTCCTTAGATTTCGGCAATAACATTGTTTGACCCAATTTATCTTTTAAATAAGCTCTTAATTGAAAGTAACAGAAAAGAGAATTATTTGATATATGATATTTATTTTTCAATTGTTCAAATGACATCAGTATACCTTTTTCAAAGCAATCACCTATATATCTAATCCCTTTTTGATGCCACCTATATAGAAGCTGGTTATCCATTGTAAAAGGTATCAATCTATTCTGAATCAAAGTTGTCTTTCCTAATAAAGATTTTTTTGTTTCATCCTCAAAATTTACCTTATTCCATAATCCGATCAAGTATTTTAATAATGGAGATTCTTTCAGTCCCCGTATCAATTTAGGTTCCCATTTATATATAAAGTCTTCTGGTATATTTTCTCCTATTTTGTCTAGTTCTATTCTTGTCCATGCTGGGTTTTTTTCTTCAAAAAGAGATGCAATAAATCTCAGTTGGTTTGCTTTATAATAATTCTTAAAGTTCGGAAGTTGTAATCCTCCTGAATCAAACTTCCATGTCAATTTTTCCAAACGATATTCTTAACATCTTACCTTTCCAGAGAAATTTCCGCACATATTTATTTAACTCTTGAAAAAACTTCTGTGGTACTTGTATTGGTAATGTTTGGAATAAATATTGTAACTTTGGAAATATATTCATTTTAACGGCATTAACTCTTCCTATTAATGTTATTGGTAATGTCATCCATTTATCAAGGTCTTCTTTTATTTTTCTTAGCAATAATAAATAATTGAATTTATATAATTCTTCATATCATTATCAATTCTTATACCTAAATACTTTATACCAATTAATGGCCATCTAAATTGGGTTAGTAATCGACATTGAGTGTAATCTCCTTTAGTAAGGGGTAGAATTTCACTTTTATCCCAATTTATTTTATAACCTGATATTTTTCCATATTCTTCTAATCTAAAAGATAGTTTGCGCTGTATTCTGATTCGGCACCAGGCACACCTCTCGACGTGTGATTGAGGAACATGAGGCAGATACTGTCACCCTACCTATGTGTCCAGATGTCTCCAGCCCAGTTTAACTGCAGCTAGTGAACGTTGAGACTGCCATATCTGCTGTGGATGTGTTCACTCTCAGCATGTCGGCAGTCTCAGTGTCCGCATTCTGACACAAGTATGAGTCTAGATGTCTGACACTCTCTGTCATGTCTTAGTCGGCATTATTTATGACCAGCAAGACCAGGTCACATCAGAACACGTCCATGGCTTTGTCAGAAGATGACTCTGTCAAAGTTTCTATTTCTGAGACAGATGCTTATATCAAATGATTAATGTCTTACCAGAGACTCCAACTACTGCAAGAATAAGGTAGTAAATCTTTTCCACCTGATGAAGTATTGTTAGCTCATGCATATCGTCTGGGATGTGTTGGCTGCAGGAGGCAAGTATTCCAGCTTGTTACATTATAAATTAGAAAGAGCAGTGTATTTATACAGGAAGAAAATCCCCTGTGAGATCCTTCATTTCATCATTATTAATATTAATTACAGATCATTGAACAAACAAGTGAAGACAATGATGGGTGAAATCAAATGGAATAAAATATAATGAACTGTAATTTATATAACTTCAGAGAAAAAGTGCAAGCAGCTTAGTAGTATGATATTTCTCAAATGCAGATTGGTAATTTTGATTTTTGTCACTGACGTTATCAGTAAATTATGATGGTACGATGTAATATTACATACCATTCATACTCAGATAATCTCCATGCATTGTTATTACAACTATTAAAACAAACTAAATTAAATTAAACTAAAACTTCCCAACAAGAAAGTGAGCAACAAAGCTACAGCTGGCACCCAGCCAGACCGAGTGGTTGGCTTCCAAATACGCCCACCAGCCAGCTGTGAAGCAATCCATTCATGCCCACAGCAAAATGTCATTTTGGTATAGGTTTAATATTGTGAAGTGTACCGAGATACAGTGAAAAGATTTGTTTTGTAAGCTATTCAGTCATGTCATATCACATCATACATGAGTATAATCAAGCCAGACACAAGTGCAACAGATAGTGAAAAAGAAAAATAAGCAGAGTGCAGAATTTCATGTTAGACCGTCACAGCGTTACAACTACAGCTTAAGTGCTGTTAAAAACAGTTAAAAGTGCAAAGGCCGCATTGAGGTAGGTTGGAAGATCGGGACTACACCCTTTGCATATGAGAGATCTGTTCAACAGCGGGTAAGAAACTGCTCCCGAATCGGTAACTACAAGATTCCAAGCATTTACTTTCTGTTGGATGAGAGAGAAAAATAGAGGGAATGACAGAATGTGAATGCTTTTTGGTTGCTTTGCCAGGTAGTGTGAAGTGCATTTGGAGTCGATGGCTGGATTGTATGATGGACCAAGGCTTTTTGCAAAACTCTTTGAAATTTCTTGTGGCCTTCTGCAGAGCAGTTGCCAAATTTGCACCTATGTCTCCAAGCCTGTGCCTGATCCATGATCATTATTGCTTATTTTAAGCTATTGCGTTTCTCTTGTGAGGAAACCTACTTTAAACGTGTGGAGATTCTAAGAATGTAAGCGTGGGGGGCATTGGGGTCATTGATCATCCATGCGGAGCATTGCTCCTGTGAGCTGCTTTAATTAAAATTAGACTCTCCCTCTGATGGAAACTGCAGCGACAGTACCTCCTGTGCTGGGAGGCTGCCAGCTTCCATCCTGTGATTTACAATTGTTTGAAGTTTGGTAAACAGAGACTTAAGAACTTAGAGCTTCTAAGAGCTGACATCTGTTAAGTGTTGTAATAATTCTAAATAAAGCTGTTTAGTGCTGCACATTTACTGGTGCTGAGCTTGCAACACATTTTACAGCTGCTATCTGGGTTTAATCGCAGCGCTGATGAATGTACAACATAAAACTGCTTTATTTAGAATTTACCAGGCACATGTAAAAAAGACTATGATGGTCAGAGGTTGTGGCTGATATCAAGATGTTAAATGAATTAGATAGGATTTAGCGGGCCTCCAGGAATAGACCCAACCAGAGCTGGCAAGAGAGTGTGAATCCTGAAATCCCTTTGCTCTGTTTTTGGTCTGCTTGGCGATGCCTTTATTCGTCCCTGAACATGTCCCTTTTTAGCTCGGAATTGCATTTTGTCCGATCGTGCCAAAGGGTATTACAGCAAAGTGACTTTGATGCGGAGGACGGAACTGTTACTTTAGAGGGATAGATTCCTTTCCTCTGCATGGAGAGGGAAGGGTAGTGGCAAGCAAGGACGATGTCACCCCGCCTGACGGGGAGAGAGGGTGTGGGAGGAAGATAGTATGTCGACCTTATCATTGGTAGCAAGGAAACACATGGCAACAATCTGATGAAGGGTTAGACCCGAAACGTCACCCTCCAGAGATGCTGTCTGACCCGCTGAGTTACTCCAGCTTTTTGTGTCTATCTTCAGTTTAATCTGCAACTGCAGTTCCTTCTTACGCACATAGCATTAATTAATACTTTATTTGATGATTTCTTAGCCTGCTGGCTTTTCGCAGCTGATCTATCTGTTTGCTTGTGTGGCTCGTGTCGGGCTATGAGATCCCAGTCGTGCCTGCAAATGATAGTTTATTGTCTTCCTGGTGCGTGATGATTTTGGGGGCATTGAGGCTTTGTGTGAAGTTGTGTCATTTATTCGAAAGGTTGCGCTCTTTTTTAAATTCTCAAACACTTCAACTTTTTGCCATGACGTGACATTTCGTGACTTGATGACATTTGGTCCACTTGATGGTTCTCCCTTAATGCAGCCTGTTATAAATTAGAAAGGTGCAAAATGCAAGTCGTTCTGGTCACAGTCTGGGCGGCAGCATTAACATAACCTCAATGTCCCTGCACTGAATCAGGAAGGGGACCAGTTAGTGAACTGTTGTTTGTCAGTCTCTTGTGACCCACGGTGAAAGTGCTTTAGTGGAGGTTAGTTGAATACAGAATATGAGAACGTTCTATAATTTTTCACAAAGAAAATGATGATATCTCGAGGTTAAGGAAGTGAACAATTGACTGGAATTGTACCCCAATCAAAGTCAGCACTCTCCAGAAACATGGGATCAGGAGCTGCTGTAATGTATCAGTGAGGAGTGGGAGGATCCAAACTTTATGGATTTAGTTTGGCTCAGGATTCAAGCCTCGTGTCAGAATCGAAATGTGGACCCTGGGCTGAAACCTCTCTTCAGTACAAACACATAGATGGGATGTTAAGCCTAGACCACATCTGATGATCTTGATACCGTCCATAGGGGTGGAGAAGTATCAGCACCTGATGGAACTTGCTGCTTCTACCTGTAACATGATTATTCCAGCGTGAAAAGAGGCCATTTAGTCTAGCATACAAGCACCCAGCACTCCCATCAGTCCCATTCCTTCTCATCATATTTCTCTGTAGTCTTGCTATTTATTTTCTCTCTCATCTTCCCATCTACTCTTCCCTTTGATTATTTTGCCACATTTGGGCAGTCACGGTGGCGCAGAAGTAGAGTTGCTGCCTTACAGCGAATGCAGCACCGGAGACCCGGGTTGGATCCCGACTACGGGTACTGGCTATACGGCGTTTCCAACATTCAGCCGGTAATTGCCAACCAAAGTCCCAGCCCGGGAATAGTCTTGGGCTCCCAATGGGAGAGCTAAAGTAAGCCGCCTTCTGAGTAGTATCGTGGCCTCTCTTATTCTTGCCGTTTAAATGGAGCCGTTGCAACCATTCACCACAAAAGCCTTTTTGTTCTGATAGTGTACATGTCCAAACATCCCTCACCAATTGGCTGAGTATTTCTGATCACATCTTTGGTTATAATAGTCAGTGACCTTTCACTGGGCGGCACGGACTTGGAGGGCCGAAAAGGCCTGTTTCCGGCTGTATATATATGATGATGATGATGATGAATGTAGCCTCACCTCTGACATTCCTTTTGAAACAATGTCTTTGCCCTCATTTTCTCTGGATTTCACACAAACCTTTCCAGTTTCCAAATACATTGAGCACATCCAAAGCTCTACAATCCTTATTCTGACTAGTATTTACCTCCTACATTCGCCACTATGATCATCATCCTCACTAACTTACAGTGCCTCTTATCCGGCAGCCCCATAATTTTAATGTTTGATTTTGTGTCCGATTTCTTGATCTTTCTTTTATCTAAGACCCTTCTTCAATCCTCCAGGATATCTGTACTCCAATAATTCCTATCACTATAACACTAACAGGTGTTTCACCAATGACATCTGTGGTTCCATCTGACAACTTTCATCCCAATACCTCACCTCCCCCCCTCTATCTTCCTCTCCTCCTTCAAAACAACATCTTCAAACCTATCTTATTGACCAAGCTAAGTGTCTCCAGCATTTTCTGTTTTTATTTCAGAATAACGGTCTGTGATGTTCAGTCATGAAATGCAGCAGCCAATTTGCCAGCTGGAGCATGTGGTCCTTTCTGGCCAACATTCTTGGAGGGAAGGGGGCTGGTATCAAGGAGAAGAGGTGGAAGAGCCTGATCAGGTGATTTCCAAAGTTGATTTCTTCATGCCATAAAAAAATATGTGTGTAAAATATTCATGCAATAAGAAGAAATTGTTTCTGGTGATGAAAAAATCATAAACTAAAGGATTTTTAGCAAATAACAGAGGTGGCAGAGGGATGTGATAGATGTATATAATATTTTGAGAGGCATAGATGGGATAAACAGTCAGGACCTATTTTGCAAATTGGAAAAATCAAATACTAAAGGCCACTTTAGGAGAGAGGGGCACAATATAAAGGAGATATGTGGGGCAACTTTTTTTACACAGTGGCTGGTGAGTGACTGGAATGCGCTGCCAGGATTGGTGGTTGAGGCAAATAAAATAGTGGCATTTAAGAAAGAGACTTTTGCATAGGCATGTGGATGTACAGGAAACAGAGAGGTATGGATTATGTGTAAGTAGATAGTCTTGGCATCATGTTTGGCACAGACATTGTGTGCTGAAGGGCCTGTTCTTGTGCTCTACTCTTCTACGTCCTATGTTCTAAGTTCCTGAAGGACCCTGTACATTAGCACTAAGGGATGCCATCACCACAAAGATGCTATTGCTTTATAAGCATTTTAGAATCATAGAATCATAGTATTGTACAGCATGGAATCAGGCCATTCTCAATTGGTCCTTGGATTTTATCTACCTTAAAGATCGCCAAGACATTGACTGTCTCCTCTTTATTTAAGGAGACCTGGAAATTTAATTTGCCCCTTCACTGAATCCACCAACTACAAAGTCCATTTCCCTTGTGAATACTGATTGAACCTATTCATTTAGGGTGGCACAGTGGTATAGCAGGTAGAGCTGCTGCCTCACAAAGACCCACGTTCAATCCTGACTTTGGGTGCTATCTGTGGGGAGTTTGCATGTCCTCTGTGTGACCATTCTAAAGACACGTGGGCTTGTAGGTTAATTAGCTAAAGTGTCCATAGTGTTTTGGGAGTTGAGATGAAAGTGAGATCATATATCATATCATATATCATATCATATCATATATATACAGCCGGAAACAGGCCTTTTCGGCCCTCCAAGTCCGTGCCGCCCAGCGATCCCCGTACATTAACACTATCCTACACCCACTAGGGACAATTTTTACATTTACCCAGCCAATTAACCTACATACCTGTACGTCTTTGGAGATAACATACAATGAGAGTGTACGGGAGATCAATGGTCAGCATGCACTTGGTAAACCAAAGTGCCTATTTCCACACTAAAATAAACAATCCATACATTAATGTTCCATGCACATATTGCCCCTGTTGTCCCCAATGGGTCTGACTTTCTCCCTGACTATTTTTTTGTTCTTAATGGACAACTTCAGATCTGCCTTATTCATGTTTGCAGTGATTTCACGCGAAGAAGGGTCTCGAAGAAGGGTCTCGACCAGAAACTTCACCCATTCCTTCTCTCCCGAGATGCTGCCTGACCTGCTGAGTTACTCCAGCATTTTGTGAATAAATCGATTTGTACCAGCATCTGCAGTTATTTTCTTATATTGACTTTGCCAGAACGTTCCCCATCCCGTGAATGAACGCAATTAAATCTTTGAAAGAAATGTGCCTTATTGATCAGTGACATCTTGGTCTCGGCTCAGTAAAGTTGGTTGGTTCAAAACTAATTTCATTTCCTGTGGCAGGTCACTGAATAACCTAACGGACTTCTACAGATGTACGGTGGCCAGCATATTGACTGGATGCATCACAGCCTAGTTCGAAAATTTTAATTCTCAGGAATGAAAGAGGCCGCAGAAAGTGATGGATTTTGTCTGGTCCATCACAGATATTGACTTTCCCACCATCAAATCTACAGGAAGTGCTGCCTCAAGAAGGCACTAATATCATCAAACACCCACAGTAGCCTAGCCATACTGTATTCTCACTACTACCATCAGGAAAAATGTACAGGAGGCTGAGAACCGTGACCTCCACATTCAAGAACAGTTTCTTCCAGGCAGCTATCTGTTTCATGAAACTCGCTGCATTACCCAAACCGCAATCCTACCTCAGTTAGGACTTTGCCCTGCTGTGCCTCTGTGCATCCATTTGCAACTAGATACTTGACTTCCTCATCAACTGAAGACAATCAGTGGAATTGGCAATGACACTTCCTCCTCGATAACCATCAGCAGAGGGGCACCTCAACACTCTCTTCCCCCCCCCCTCTCTCCCTCCCCTCTCTCTCCCTCCCCTCTCTCTCCCTCCCCTCTCTCTCCCTCCCCTCTCTCTCCCTCCCCTCTCTCCCCCTCCCCTCTCTCCCCCTCCCCTCTCTCCCCCTCCCCTCTCTCCCCCTCCCCTCTCTCCCCCTCCCCTCTCTCCCCCTCCCCCTCTCTCCCCTCCCTCCTCTCTCTCCCCCTCTCTCTCCCCCCTCTCTCCCCCCTCTCTCTCCCCTCTCTCTCCCCCCCATACATATGACTGTGTGGCCCGACACAGTCCCATCTCTATCTTTAAATTCACTGACGACACCACTGTTAATGGATGAATTACAGATAAAATAAGAATTCCCGTTATGGGACATATGACAATAAAACACCATTGATTCTTAACTGCAGCATTTGTTTTTGCACCATCATGGTCTACCTTACTTGGAATAACTGATAATGTATCGTATATTTATCACTGGTGTATCTAATGTGCCTAAAAAGCTGCAGCAAGTTTATTTAGAATTGCTGTAGCGGTGGAGTTGCTGCCTTAGAGCGCCAGAGATCCGGGTTGAATCCTAACTATGGGCGCTGTCTGTATGGAGTTTGGACGTTCTCCCCATGACCGCGTGGGTTTTCTCCGGGTGCTCCGGTCTCCTCCCACACTCCAAAGACGAACAGGTTTGTAGGTTAGTTGGCTTCGGTTAAATTGTAAATTGTCCCGACAGTGTAGGATAGTGCTAGTGTACGGGGTGATGGCTGGTTGGCGCGGTCTCGGTGGGACGAATGGTCTGTTTCCGTGCTGCAACTCTAAACTAAATAAACTAATTTCATTGTTCCGGATCATATCTGATGCATCTGAATTTGTAAACACTCTTGATCTTGATTAACAAACTGACCAGACAATGAGCAATGAATAGTCATTTTATTTCAGAACTTCCAAGCAGTTCAGTTCAGTTTACCGAGGTACAGTTTACCGAGGTACAGTGTAAAGCGTTTTGTTACGTGCTAACCAGTCAGCAGAATGACAGTACATGATTACAATCAATCCATTTACAGTGTACAGATACACGATAAGGGAATAACGTGATAAGGGAATACATGATAAAGGAATAATGAAAAGGGAAGCACTCTAACGTGATACACCTTTTGATATAACCATCAGACAAGAATAACATTTCACACACAGCATTGACTGAATTTGGTATTGTTTAACCAAAACTTTCCCATAAAGCTACAACACTCTGCCTGGCGTAGCCTGGGGGCGCTGCAGTGACAGGAAGGGATGCATTTCACAGCCATATCCCAAATTAAACCAATGAAGCATTTTTGAAACGTTGTCAGTGTTGTGCTGTTGGATACATGGCCGCCAGCTCCCCACAAATAGCAGCTGGACACTCAGCAGATAATCGGTTCAGGGATTTTATTCAAAGTGCTGAACTCACGAATAAGAGGGTCGTATTCGCCTGAACCACAACACTATAAGCTCGGACATTGCATCTCTTCTTCCGCATTGCTCTGGAGACTTGATGTTGCGTTAAAAGCCTCGGGATTGCACGGCCTTGCAACAGAAGGCAGTGTTTGTTACACTGCGCGCACGCTGACACGGGTGGAGGGTAACAGTCCCAGTGAATTTAGGTGACAGAGTTATAACAAGAACTGGCAAACGGAATTTACAGAGCACAATTTGTAGTTCGACGTAAATTTGATTTGATTTCCCAAGACGATAAAGTAATTAATTCTGCACGTCCTAGTTTCTCAGTTTGGTCTCACCCCACCGGGACCGCTTGGTGATAACATCCTCAGATTCGGATGGGGGATTTGACCCAGGGTGCGAGGGTGATTTCCTTTTTGGACGAGTTAGCCTCACTGTCAGTGGAAGACGTGAAGCTCAGCAAATGGGCGTCAGGATGCCCGGACTCGGCGCGTGTTTCTCGGGAGCCGGTTTCAGGTTTGCCTCGGTGCTCTGGTCGGGCACTGGCCCAAGGTGTCCAAGGTGGGATGGGAGCAAACGGAGCACTCCGCAGTTGCTTGGAGTGTCTTTTGTAGGCATGGTCAACCAACCCGGCTCAGTTTTGTTTGAAGATGTGACCAAGACGGTTAATGAGGGCATTCATACAAAGGGTGTTTCGACCCGAAACGCCACCCATTCCTTCTCTCCCGAGATGCTGCCTGACCTGCTGAGTTACTCCAGCATTTTGTGAAATAAATAAATACCAGCATCTGCACTTATTTTCTTTCACACAAAGGGTGGTGGGTGCATGGAACAAGCTATCGGAGGAAGTAGTTGAGGCAGGGATTATCCCAATGTTTAAGAAACAGTTGGACAGGTAAATGGATAGGACAGTTTTGGAGGGATATAGACCATGTGGGACTAGTGTAGCTGGGACATGTTGGCCTGCGTGGGCAAGATGAGCTGAAGGGCCTGTTTCCACGCTGTATAAGGATCTCCAGGATAAGGAGATTACTTGCCCAGTGACTCACTGCGTTTGTGAGGAGCTGGCGGTCGGACATCTAACCTGACTCGTGTCAGTGTGGAGGTGAAACATTCTACAAATATCACCCATTAGGGTCAGGTATGGGAAATAATACAAGAGCTTCGGGTCTTTACACGCAGAAACCCATTCGCAAGTTGTGGACGATGTTAAGTCTGTCTGCCTCATTTGTTCTTCCTCGCTTGTTTAGTTGAGGCCGTGATCTGCGTCAACAGGGCTGATGTGTGATTTGGCTACATGTTCGATTTGCTGGCTGCCTAGTAAGGCTGTTATCAGTTAGGTTCAGAGCTGACGGAATCAGCTTAAACTGCTCACACGCTGTTTCAGTAACATTTTAACAGCAGACACTTCACACAAGCTCCCCCCCCCCCCCCCCCCCCCCCCCCAGAGAGTAACTAGATTTGCAGTTTGTTGCTTTTAGCTGTAGATGGAACACTGACATCTGTGGAGTACAGAACATATTAAAAAAAACATTACAAAAGCAGCACGATATTATTTTGCTTTCAAAAATAACTTCAAATGAATAACAAGAACTTTCCACAAAAACAAAGTTGCCGCCTTGATCTGTATCAACATAGATCAACAAAAACAAAACCCATCTCCTACAACCTAACTTTATAAAATTCAAATGACAATGCCTCAAATGTCGTCTCTCTGGAAGTTCCTTGGTTCTACCGCGGTCACGTCGTCGCCGGCCGCTGGTTTAATGGTGCTAATCTTGTACACGTTGATTGCTTTGCTCTCGACCAAGTGAACCCGTTGGCAGTTGTAATGCTGAGGCAATAGCACCTCGTGGAAATTGATGGAGTGATTTCCTTTCCGTAACTTTGACGAGAGGTAGATGATAGTCGACCCCTTGGACAAGTGTCGCAAAGTCCTTAGTAGCAAGGGGTAGGTGAGGGAGGTGTATACAATATCCGAGCCCAGGATAAAGTCATAATCGGTGGGGAAATTAACGTGATCCTTGCCCCAGGATAGCGGACAGACTTTTGACCGATGTTTAGAGTCAGAAGGGATATTGACGGAGACATTGTATTCTATTTGGCTCAACACGTTCTCTCGGTCTGTCAATGTAACATCTCCACCTGGCAAGAAACAAAAAGATAATTTAACAGAGTCCAAACGGAATAATCATTTTTAGAAAAAAATCGCGCTGTTTAATTGTTAAACATTGAAACATAGAAAAATAGATGCAGGAGTAGGCCATTCGGCCGTTCGAGCCAGCGCCGACATTCAATATGATCATGGCTGGTCATCTAAAATCAGTACACCGTTCCTGCTTTTTCCCCATATCCCTTGATTCCTTTAGAGCTAAATCTAACGTTCTCTTGAAAACATCCAGTGAATTGGCCTCCACTGCCTCCACTGATTCACAACTCCCTGGGTGATTTTGTTTCCTCATCTTAGTCCTAAATGGCCTACCCCTTATTCTTAAACTGTGGTTCTGAACGCCCCCAACATTGGGAATATTTTTTTCTGCATTTAGCCTGTCCAATAATTTTATGTGTTTCTGTAAGATTCCCTCTCATCCTTCTAAATTCCAGTGAATACAAGCCCAGTCGACCCATTCTTTCATCATATGTCAGTCCCGCCATCCCGGGAATTAACCTGGTGAACCTACACTGCACTCCCTCAATAGCAATAATGTCCTTCATCAAATCAGGAGACCAAAATTCCACAATACTCCAGGTGCGGTCTCACCAGTGCCCTGTACAACTGCAGTCGGACCTCCTTGCTCCTAAACACAAATCCTCCCACAATAAAGGCCAACATGCCATTAGCTTTCTTCACTGCCTGTCGTACCTGCATGCTTACTTTCAGTGACTGATGTACAAACACACCCAGGCCTCGTTGCACCTCCCCTTTTCCTAATCTGATACCATTCCGATAATAATCTGCCTTCCTGTTCCTGCCATCAAAGTGGATAACCTCACATTTATCCACATTATACTGCATCTGCCCACTTACCCAACCTTTCCAAGTCACCCTGCAGCCTCATAGCATCCTCATCGCAGCTCACACTGCCACTTAGTTTGGTGTCATCTGCAAACTTGGAGATGTCACATTTAATTCCCTCATCTAAATCGTTAATATATATTGTAAATAACTGGGGTCCCAGCACCGAGCCTTGCAGCACCCCACTAGTCACTGCCTGCCATTCTGAAAAGGACCCGTTAATTCCTACTCTTTGCTTCCTGTCTGCCAACCAGTTCTCTATCCATGTCAATACCATACGTCCAATACCACGTGATCTAATTTTGCACACTATTCTCTTGTGTGGGACCTTGTCACCTAGTTCGTCTGTTTGTTTTTATGTCATGACTGTTTTTGTAAAGCGCCTTGAGCACCTGGAAAAGCGCTATATAAAATAAATGCTTATTATTATTATTATTATTATTATTATTTTGAAAGTCCAGATACAACACATTCACTGGCTCTCCCTTCTCCATTCTATTTGTTACATCCTCAAAAAAATCCAAAAGACTAGTCAAGCATGATTTCCCCATCATAAATCCATGCTGACTTTGACCAATCCTGTCACTGCTTTCCAAATGCGCTGCTGTAACATCTTTAATAATCGACTCCAGCATCTTCCCCACTACTGATGTAAGGCTAACTGGTCTATAATTCCGTTTTCTGTCTCCCTCCTTTCTTAAAAAGTGGAGTTACATTGGCTACCCTCCAGTCCACATAAACTGATCCAGAGTTGAGAGAACATTGGAAAATGATCACTAATGCATCCACGATTTCTAGGGCCATCTCCTTGAGTATTCTGGAATGCAGACCATCAGGCCCTGGGGATTTATCTGCCTTCAGTCCTAACCGTTTACCTAAACACATTTCCTGACTAATATGGATTCCCTCCAGTTCTTTCCTCCCACTAGATCCTTGGTCCCCTAGTATTTCTGGGAGATCGTTTGAGTCTTCCTTAGTGAAGATGGAACCAAAGTATTCGTTTAACTGTTCTGCCATTTCCTTGTTTCCCCATTATAAATTCACCTGTCTCTGATTGTAAGGGACCTACATTTGTCTTCACTAATCTTTTCCTTTTTACATATCTAAAGAAGCTTTTAGAGTCAGTTTTTATATTCCCCGCAAGCTTTCTTTCATGGCAACAGAGAGAATCCCGAACCTTACTATGACCTGCGGAATGACTGAAATGTGCCTATAATCGACAGTCCGCTTAGAAATTCACCTTTCATTCATTTGTTCTATACATCACCGTCTGTATCTCTCGTTTCCCTTTCCCCTGACTTTCAGTCTGAAAAGGAGTCTCGACGAGAAACGTCACCTATTCCTTTTCTCCAGAGATGCTGTCTGACCCGCTCAGTTACTCCAGTTTTTTTGTGTCTATCTTCTAGAAATTGGCCTCACTCTAGTGTTTGCGATAGATGATTTGAATAAGATTACTTCAAATAAAACCTGATTTGCACGGGGCGAGCATTTAGTTTACAACACAGATTTTTGATTCAGCACACAATTAATGAACATCGATATAACTTCGGAATATTTTGTCTAGAAACGGGAAACAAAAGGTTACAGGGCAGGAATGTTGGTAAATAAATTAACCATCCCTAATGAGTGCAAAAGATACAACGGCATAATTGTCAATTCTTTTCTTCTCACCAGTCTGTGGAAAAATGTGGCCGCACAGTGGTGTCATCCAATGGCGCGTACAGTGGCTGCCTCACGGCGCCAGAGACCCGGGTTTGATCGTGTTCTCAGATGTTTTCCAAGAGTACGCTTTCCGTGTAGGTTTCCACCCACGGCCAAAGAGTGTGCAATAGGTAAATTGCTAGCTGTAAATTTCCCCGAATGTGTAGGTGTGTGGCAGAATCTGGTAAGGAGGGGAAGTTGAGGAGGCGACTCTGACTCCATAAATTTCAATTATAAAATGATGGTCAAACTCAAATGATTAGAGTCAAGGAGTCAGAGAGTAAGACTGCTGGAAACAGGCCCTTCGGCCCAACTTGCCCACACGGACCAATATGCCCCATCTACACTCGTGCCACCTGGTCGCGTTTGGCCCATATCACTTTAAACCTCTCCTATCTATGCTTTATTACTGCTTTGCTTATCTGCTACCGTGTGCATACCTAATAAATCTTACGCAAATTATCTTGGCTTGGCAGCATCCAGTAACTGCTATGTAGTTTGTCCTGTAGATCACTGTCGGATTTTATTTCAGCAGGTGATAATGCCACAAAGGCCAATGAAACTACGAGAAGACCCAGCATTGGTGCGTCTAATAATACCTTGTTCAGATTGAAACTAAACCCAATCAGAGTGGTATAAACAGCCCTGGAATCTCTTGAGATTTGCTTGACGATACCTAATCAAATGTATTCTCTACAATTCAGGACCTATGTGGTCTTGCACATGGTGATAATAATTCAGATATTAACACTATGCCTGGATTTAGGAATTTAACACCAGTCCGTTCTGAATCTTGTAATCAAATTCCACGAGCTTGGTATTGGATTCTCAGAATATGGAAAACAATTTATTTAAGTGCTGATATTATATCCCCAGCTGCTCTTGTCAGACATTTTTTTAAATAGGCTGCAAGTGTAGCATTACTGCTGGTGTAATTGATATACGCTTAATTGAAAATTGGAATTCAAAGATGATCCAAAAACAATAAAGCTTTCAAATTTGCACAGACCTTGTAAGGGTTCTTGTGTGTGTGGTGTGTGTGTACCAAGAACACTGATATCAACCATGTCATTGCCCCCAAACTATTCTCAATATTTTTCTTCAGAATATTGCATTTCAACCCCAACAAGTTCCTTGGGCAGTTGAGTTAGTCTTTAGAACTAATGAGAAAGTGTTCAACCTGTGGTTACTACACTTCAGAACCAACATCAATCCCAACCTCAATAGTTGAGCAGCCAAAATGTGTAGGAATGAACTGCAGATGCTGGTTTAAATTGAAGGTAGACACAAAATGCTGGAGTAACTCAGCGGGACAGGCAGCATCTCTGGAGAGAAGGAATGGGTAACGGTTCGGGTCAATACCCTTCTTCAGACTGATGACAATAGTTGAGCAGTAATGTACAGATAACTTGTGTTTGTGCACTCGCAGAAGCCAAACCAAGACATTGTGGACACATTGATTGAAGAATACATAAAAACACAGGGAAAAGCAGCAAGGGCAGACTATCAGGCACTTAGACCTGAGTGCATCACTCTGGCTGATCATCTACCTGAGAGCCATTTTCCAGAACTAACCCCATATCCCTCTATGTTCTTAATGCCCTGAACTCTATTGATCACTGTTTGGAATAAACACAGTGACTGAGTCTCCATGGCCTGCAAGGGTAGAGAAAGCCAAATGTTTATGCTTTGGGCTTAAATGACCATTTCCTTATTCTGAAATTATGTCCCTGGTCCTAACCACCTTTGTCATGGGACACATCCTCTCATTTCTAAATCAAAAAACTGCTGATGCTGGCAAACTGAAATAAAAACTGGAAATGGTGGGATCAATATATAGGTCTCTCGAGGTCCTTCAAAGGAGCTCTGTAGCTTTAAGCCAAGTGTTTCTCTTTCCAAGTTTGATGAATTTAGAAGGATGAGAGGAAATACACTGGAATTTAGAAGGATGAGAGGAGATCTTATCGAAACGTATAAGATTATTAAGGGGTTGGACACGTTAGAGGCAAGAAACATGTTCCCAATGTTGGGGGAGTCCAGAACAAGGGGCCACAGTTTAAGAATAAGGGGTAGGCCATTTAGAACGGAGATGAGGAAAAACTTTTTCAGTCAGAGAGTTGTGAATCTGTGGAATTCTCTGTCTCAGAAGGCAGTGGAGGCCAATTCTCTGAATGCATTCGAGAGAGAGCTAGATAGAGCTCTTAAGGATAGCAGAGTCAGGGGGTATGGGGAGAAGGCAGGAACGGGGTACTGATTGAGAATGATCAGCCATGATCACATTGAATGGTGGTGCTGGCTCGAAGGGCCGAATGGCCTCCTCCTGCACCTATTGTCTATTGTCTAATGGTTGTCTGCCTGAAATGTTGACTCTGTTTCTCTTTTCACAGGGGCTGTCTGACCTGCTGAGTATTTTTCTGCTAAGTACATCCTTATTTAGGTAAGGAGATCAAAGTTGTACACAATACTTCAGGTGCAATTGCAACAAGGATTTTTACAATTGTGATAAGACTTCTTTACTTCTGCAATGAAACCCTCCCATAACAAAGGCCAATGTACTACTTGCTCTCCTAAATACTTGCTACACCCGCATGTTGGCCTGTTGTAACTTGCGTCATTGTGAATAGTGAAAGGCCTGGATAGAGTGAATGTGTAGAGGATGTTTCCACTAGTGGGAGAGTCAAGGACCAAAGATCATAGCCTCAGAATAAAAGGACGTACCAGGAGGAATCTCTTCAGTCAGAGGGTGGGGAATTTGTGGAATTCATTGCCACAGAAAGCTGTGGAGGATGTCAATAGATATTTTTAAGGCAGAGATTGATAGATTCTACATCAGAATGGGTGTCAGGGGTTATGGGAAGAAGGTGAGAGACTGGGGTTGAAAGGGAAAGATAGATCAGCCACAATTGAATGGTGGAGTAGACTTAATTCTGGCCTAATACTGCTCCTAGAACCTATCAACATGAACTGTCTTGGGAGAACATGCAAACTTCATACAAAGCATGAGAAATCAGGATTGAACCCAAGTCACTTGACCCGTTGTTGAGACACCACTAATTACTGTATATTTGACTTGCATGAGATGATATTCTGATGTGTTCCTGCATTAGATACACTGCACAGGTTAAATTTCCGTACAGGATTTAGAGTGACATTGTGTTGCTGAAAATAACCTTGACCTTGGCAATGACATAAAAACCTGTCTATATTTAAAGTGAATTTATGCTAAATTTCAAATATTTCCCCACAGCATAGGAGAAACGATGTTACAATACTTGAGTGTGGATAATGCACAAACAACATTAACCTTTGATTGGGCAAAGGAAAATGTCTATATTTAGCAGAATGAATACTTTCCGAACACGATAATAGCTGGCATATACATACTATGGCAATTGGCTGCATTACTTTTCATATTAACGCGACAGGTTCATTGTCACCGTTTAGCTCACCCAGTAGAACAGCAAGAATCCCCACGAGTCCAGTGCCAGACCCCAGTTCGATCACCTTTTTCCCAAAAAAGTCGATCTTCTCCTTTTCAAAGTACTGGCAAAGAACCAGCGCCTAGGAAACAGGTCAGACGTGGTTGGAACAGAGTCATTGTGAAAGGTGGTACAAAGCAATCCATGTGACAAATAGAGTAGGCAAGGAAGAGGGCATTGCCAGAGCCATCTCCTGCAGAGACGAGCAAAGCCTGGATGGGAGCTGTTCTTACCTTTTCAAACTCACGCATTTCCCAGTGGATTTAAAGCCACACAGGCCCACTTCGACTGAAGGCACCTTCGGCAGTGATGGGGTGAAGGGAGGGAGGGAGGGAGCGATGCACAAGAGACCAGCGTCACAACATCAGGACTGGAGATGATAGAGAGGGGGTGCTGTGGTTACGGGACAAACACAAGGACCAGCAGTTCAGACAAGGCCGTTGTGGGTTGCTGTAGGTGACTGCAGCCAATATTGAAAGGCTGTACGGGGCCAGATTTCACAGCAGTTGATGTCGACAAAACCATCATTACTCCCCAACATTGTCAGTTACTTAGGGATTTGAGAGCCGATGTGGTTTACCAGGAAACTCCTTAAATTGCTTTCATTGATCCACTCTGCTTTCACAGGTGGTACTCTTTGCACCCTTCACCTACACGGGCACACTAAAATCACTTGAAAGGATGTGAATTTGGGGATTTTACTAATTCCTTTGCTGAAATGGATGGTCTGGTTGTGATTTTATACGCAAACTTAACCCTGATTATTCCATAGCAAACTATTACAACCTAAAAATTTGTGTGAATTTATTTTGCATTGATATTTTGATATTTCAAAATAATAGTTTTTAAAATTAATTCTTATTGTAAAGTGCCTTATTTCTGCCTTCCACCTTATTCATGTGAAAATTCAAATATTTAGTTGGAATGTTTAAACATTTAATTAGAAATTCCTTCCTGGTTTTCTGTCTGAGAATTCTTTAATGTATTGAGAATGTTTTAATGTTATTGGCGGCAAAATAGTTTGACTGCATCGTAGGTTCTTGTTCCCAAGGACCCAACTGAATGATGCAGCACGTGTTGTGAAAAGGAAAGTCATTATAAGTTTGTAGAGAACATTTGGAGGTTAACAGGAAATGTTGCAACTTCCTGCAAAATGCAGGGCAGCATTGTGTGAGATAAACAGGGGTTTCAGGGGTCGGGAGGATTGCAAGCAAAGAATTTAATGTGAAGCAGGAAAGAGGATGGAAAATAGTTTGAGATGCATCTCAACCATCTTTTTTGATGGATGTGGAGATTCACGTTAGGGCTGCTAATATTATGAATTGGTTTTATCATGCCTGGGAGCAGTAGTGCATAGAGAGGGCAAATGAACAGAGAAGGTTTAATTAAAGTAGGCAAAGACTGTTTTTCTTTAATCTACCACTGACGCTGAGGATATATTTGACAGAGTTCATTAACCTCGAGGATCAGTGCGCAAATGAGGAGAAAGTTCGAGAATGTGCCCCGACACATTGGATCTCACCAGGGAAATGAAAGCTGGCAAATCAGAATGCACACCCAGTAAGGAATGTAGCTGAGTTCCATCCATTAATTTAGTTTAAATGTGTGCACTGGAGAGCAATAATAGAACAAGTTAGAACAAGCATCTGGAGGGTGTGGAACAAGATGGTATGATTCATAAGAATAATCCATAAGAATAAGGAAGCATAGTATCTCATGTGCAGGGTCAAAGCCACCAAAACTGTGGCTCCAACTTTGGTTAAGGCATTATTAATGTTAAAAGATGTACTGACATATTGGAGCTGGGATGCTGTTGCTGAAAGACCACAGTGGAGAAATTGTGATTGGATTATCAGATAGTAGATTGCAGTATTAAGTGTGGGCATTTTTGGAATGGTGACAATTAACTGATGAAGCTTGAAAACATTGTACTGCTGGCAAGGTCATGAAAAGAAGATCGGGGGGTGGGGTCTATTTTTGGTTCTTACTCATTTGCAGCAGGAGTGGTACTCTTCTCCCGAACGTGTTGTGGCTCATGAAAGGGAAATCAATGAGGAGTCTTTTCAATTGATGACAGGCAACTGATGAAGTATGCACATAGGAGGGACTATAATCCTCAGGTCAATTCAATTAAGAATTATTTCAGAAAGCATTCTTTTTCCTCAAAGAATAACGGTACTCTGAAACCCTCACCTAAAAGGGATTTGCTATTGGCGCAATTGAACATTTTCAAGATGGGGGAGACTGTTAGTTTATGGTGTTAAATAATTGGAGAAATGTGCGCTAAGTTATTGAAGAGCCACAATCTCATAAAATGGTCGGTCATATCCAAGTGGCCAAATTGACTACTAGTTTTCCTGTGGTACCAGGAGTTGGTTGGCTGTAGTGAACTTCATTCTGTTAGTATATAAACACTAACAGAATGCAGGATATTCGTCTGATCTTTGCTCCAATATAAATTGACTGGAGTGGCTTCAGACCCCCATTGTTTTGCCTTAAGCATGACAAAGTCCTTCATAATATTGGAACATAGACATCTTGTTTAAATACTAAACAAAGTTTCTCATTAATATCTTAAACATGACAGAATCACTTTTTCTTGTCGAACCCATGGGCTGACTTACGGCTTCCCAGATAGAAGCAGAGAAGCCCAAATTGCTGCCGTGGTGTTGACTGATGATTATAGAATGTCCGCAGAAATTGAACTGTTTTTCGCGTCGGAGGGGTTTCATAAGTAGCCAGTCAATCGTGACGCAAGGACTAGCAAAATAGCCTTGACGCTGGTTTCTTGTCATCTTCCCCAAAATTTCCCTGAAGCTTCCCTGAGTTTTGGTCGTTCCTTTCTGATCACCAGGTAGATCCTGACCAGATGTCTTTTCCTGGTCGGGATCATTTGGAATTCCACCTATCCGAGCCTGTCTGATTGAAAAAGAAAGATTGTAAGAACTCTCACCTGTAATGAAGTATTTACATCGAAAAATCATTGGTAGAAAAATATCACCTAGTCGATAAACACTGCCCCATATTCATGTACATTGTCCATGCCCTCTTCTATCCCACACCCACACCACAGATATGTGAATAGTTGGAAAAGACAAAAGGTTGCAGCCAATACTGAAACATGCTCTGGAAAATTCATATCGCTTATTATTATATGCACAAGTATGATGAAGTACATGTAGAATGAAAATCTTCCTTACAGTAACATTAGAGGCACAAGACTCAGATAACACACAAAAAACGAAGTTACACGTAAATTCTGCAAGCGATTGAAAAAAAAAGGTAAGAGATTAGTGTAAAACACAATTAGAAATTAAGTTCATGGCAGTGCAAGAGGTGTACAGAGTGTTCTGTTGTCGAGGTAGGATTAGAGTTGGGCAGGTTGGTTCACGAACTCGATCGATGTTCGAGTGTAGTTGTTCCTGAACCTGGTGGCATGGGACATCAGGTTTCTGTATCCCTTGCCTGATGGTAGCAAGGAGAGGGGAAATCGACAGTAACAAATAATGCTGAGGTTTTCCCCACGGAAGATGCTGACATCCTTGCAGATGAGGATTGGAAGTTAGAAAAATCCCCTGCGGGATGCATAACTAATTTAACATATTGCTCAGCCAGAAGACCACCCAAGGGCATAAAAACAGTTAATAATAATAATCTAATAAAGATGTCTTCTTTTGGTCAGTTATATAAATCCATCAGTTCCTTATGCATATAAGTATGCTTAAAATGAAAGGAATGAAGATGGCAATTCCTTCAGAGGAGAATATCGGGCCCTGGTGTATATTTCACAGTCTCCTCATGATACATTTTACAATGGTGCCCATTTTTGTGTTTCCATCATGTGACTCTTCCCCAAATGGTGGCAAAAGGTTTGTCCAATTGAAAACATCAGGATCATTCCTAACAAAACAATATCAATAGCACTAAGCACTAGCTGGGCAAGCATTACATGGGTGTATAGTTGGGCAAAAGGGATGAGCAGTGGGGTCATCTGTTGTATCACTGGGCAATATTGCACATTATTTGAGTTTCATTATTTGTCGACGTAAAAGTATCTATGAGCTTTTTTGAGCCCATTTTAGAATTAGCAAGAGAGCCAATCATGTTCTTGGAAGATCATGGACAAGAACCCTCTGATTCTTGATTAGTACTGTTGTCAGGGGTTATGGCGAGAAGGCAGGAGAATGGGGTTGAGAGGGTAAGATACATCAACCATGATTGAATGGCATAGGAGACTTGATGGGCCAAATGGCCTAATTCTGCTCCTCTCACTTAAGAACATGAACTCTGCTTGAATTGTACAATAATACGACTGGATCAAAGTAAAGCCATTCTGTAGCATATCTCAATTACAACTTGAAAGCATGCAATGTACATACCCAACCACTGTTCTCATTTACCACTCCATCATCAAGAGACTTCTAACACCATCAAGTTTTGAACTCCTATCTTATGTCCCTTATCAATTGGATTCAGCCACCTCTAATACATTACATGAGATGATAATATCCCTTATCCAGCAATGAGCTCAAGGTCCCACAGGTGAAAGACCATCAATTAATCACAAAACTTAATTCAAGAGGAAATCTTTGAGAACCACCTTCCGTAATGATCCAGTTATCATTCCATGACCATTATTGAATGAAAGGCTTATTTGGGGAAGTAGGAGGGGTGTGCCAAACACAATTTGAAACACAGCTAAAGCATGAAAAGCATGGGGCAGTGTACCTGTCATGGTGTCAACTGCATCAATGTTTTCACTTTAGCCAGCTAGTGAAGGACTTGAGGCATGAAAGAACCAAACACTGAGGTTGGAGTACTTCAGTTCCAAGGTGGATCTCTCCATCACTGGCCTTACTGGATTCCTCATTGAGGAAGCGTACATCCTTTCACTTATTTCACTGCTCTTGACAAACAGAAAGAGAGACTGATGCAGTTGCCACTTGATCCCCTATTCTCACAATCCAAGGCCTTCTGAATAATTATCAATAGCTAGGTACGTTGCGAGATAAACTTGTCACCTTTTTCATGTGGACCACTTGGATTATCTAGTCAGTCTTTGTAATTTGTCAAATAGAGACATAAAAAAAACCCAGATCCTTAACAGTTTTAAAAAAGGGATAAAAAGCAGGCGATAGTGACTTGTGATTCCGCAAGATCATTCTGTAAACCAGGGCAAACCTCTTCATCGCATCCACTTTCCCGGTCAATCTCATCATTCATTTCCCTCACAGGCAAAACTCATTTCAGCCATGGATACATGTAATGGCATTGTTCTCTAGCCCAGAAAGATCCAATGGTTCACAACTCTAAGAGTGAAGAATATTTTTGCATTTCTTTATGGCATGGGATGCCATTTGGCCATTCTAGTCTTTGCATTTTTCTTTCAAGTAATAAACACTCAGAAGCAAAATAACAACTGAAAGTCGTGAAATATGGAAATATCACTGAAGTTGATGATCAACTTAGTCAAAATGGAAGTTTTAAGGATGATCTTGCAACATTGCCGGTATGTGGGTGGAAGATAAAGTAAATTAATAAATGACCTAAACATTCAGAGGAATTTTCATGACCACTATAGTTCTCAAAATTCTCCAGGTTAGTAGTCACTGTTGTGACATAGGAAATGCAGTTGTTAATTTGCTCACGAGCATCTTTAAACAGTAGTCTCCCAGAAATACAAGACCTTCATTTGGTACTGTGCTTTTCAGATGGGATTTTGTTATTCAGGACTCTGGATTAGGACTCATTGTGCTTTTTTGGAGCCTGCCTGCTGATGCATAGATGCACAACGAACACACAAGACCCCAGGGTCTATTTGATTTGAAGTGATGTCCATTGTTTATGATGTAGACGGAAGGTGAAGGCATAATGGATCAGACTGGGAGCAACAGAGGATTTGTGAGGGGGTGGTAAACCTCACTGCAAAGTACCAATCACCACAGGCATGGCACAGTGCTCACAGCAGTTTAGACTTCATAACCAAATGTATTGTACACCAGTTGGGCCTAGCTAGAATGCCATCTGAATTCAATTGATTAACTTGCTTATTATGAGACAGAGGTAGACCATTTAACCCATTGGGTACATGTCAATTACCAGCACAGCAATCCTATTTTCTCTCTTCTCATTTTCTCTCAAGTGCCCCTCACCTCTACTTTGACTGTACTGCTGTCTGTAAACTCCGAGAGCCATTTTATCACAGCCAGTTAACCCAGCACAACGTCAGTGGGACATGGGGAGAAATTTGTGCAAGGGAAACCCACACGATCATGGGGAGAACAAGCAACTGCCACAAAGATAGACTCCAGGATCACATTCAGACTTGGGTCACTGGAGTGTTTTGGCTGCAGTGCAAACCAGTGTGCTTCAATGCCACCTTTAGTTCCAGCAAACATTGAAACAGTTATCCAAAATCCAAAGACTTGATGTCTTTGTGAAAAAGTCTTGGTGAGCAAAAATCCCATTCTGCCATGGATGGTCACAAAATAATGTAGTAAGTGACAAGCTAAGTGACTAAATAGCCAACAGCTTTACTGAACAGGTGCTGGACATATTCATAGGCACAAATGGCTTCTATTTTTGCTCAGTGTTTGGCTGACCTGTTGACCGTAGAACTATGTTGATTGATTTGCTGGTTTATATTCCCTTAAAAGGTTTAATACATTTGTACGAACAAGGAACTGCGGCTTCTGGTTTACAAAAAGAGGCACAAAGTGCTGGTAACTCAGGCAGCATATCTGAAGAACATGGATAGTGTGACGTTTTGGGTCAGGACCCTTCTAGAGACTCACAGAGAGGGAGCAGTGAGAGAGGGGCTCACAGAACTCTCGTCGGAGAGAGGAGGAGAATTTTTTCAAAGGCGTATACTGCATCTTGAGATTCTGCAGTAGAGTAGCAAAATGTAGATATAAGGAACTGCAGTCCCTGGTTTACAAAAAAAGATACAAAGTGCTGGAGTAACTGAGCAGGTCAGGCAGCAGATGCAGCCTGACCCACTGAGTTACTCCAGCACTCTGTGAAACGTCACCTATCCATGCTCACCAGAGATGCGGCCTGACCCACTGAGTTACTCCAGCACTCTGTACCTTTATAAAATATTTGTAGTTTGTTTTGATTCTAGACAGTACAGATCTACTTTTGACTAGCACCAAAGCATAAGTTACTTGACCAATACGAGCTGAAGGGTCAGATTTTAATTTGTTACAGAACCTTTATTCCATGATTTGCTACAAATGTCCCCAAAGTGGTGATTTATATCTAGTTTAAATTGTGAAGGCATCTGGACAGCACCTTCCAGTTGTGTTAGTTTGCCTGTTGATAAAGAAAAAATAATATTGATGCCTTTTCATCTCTGAAAATATAATCAGAATCCACATAAAAAGATATCTCAGGAAATCAATGATTTTACCATAGCATAAATTCACAATTAAGAATATAGAAACATAGAAACATAGAAAATAGGTGCAGGAGTAGGCCATTCGGCCCTTCGAGCCTGCACCGCCATTCAATATGATCATGGCTGATCATCCAGCTCAGTAGCCTGTACCTGCCTTCTCTCCATACCCCCTGATCCCTTTAGCAAAAAGGGCCACATCTAACTCCCTCTTAAATATAGCCAATGAACTGGCCTCAACTACCTTCTGTGGCAGAGAATTCCACAGACTCATCACTCTCTGTGTGAAGAAATGTTTTCTCATCTCGGTCCTAAAAGACTTCCCCCTTATCCTTAAGCTGTGACCCCTGGTTCTGGACTCCCCCAACATCGGGAACAATCTTCCCGCATCTAGCCTCTCCAACCCCTTAAGAATTTTATATGTTTCTATAAGATCCCCCCTCAGTCTTCTAAATTCCAGCAAGTACAAGCCCAGTCTATCCAATAGACAATAGACAATAGGTGCAGGAGTAGGCCATTCAGCCCTTCGAGCCAGCACCGCCATTCAATGCGATCATGGCTGATCACTCTCAATCAGTACCCCGTTCCTGCCTTCTCCCCATACCCCCTCACTCCGCTATCCTTAAGAGCTGTATCCAGCTCTCTCTTGAAAGCATCCAACGAACTGGCCTCCACTGCCTTCTGAGGCAGAGAATTCCACACCTTCACCACTCTCTGACTGAAAAAGTTCTTCCTCATCTCCGTTCTAAATGGCCTACCCCTTATTCTTAAACTGTGGCCCCTTGTTCTGGACTCCCTCAACATTGGGAACATGTTTCTTGCCTCTAATGTGTCCAATCCCCTAATTATCTTATATGTTTCAATAAGATCCCCCCTCATCCAGTCTTTCCTCATATGAAAGTCCCGCCATCCCAGGGATCAATGTGGTGAACCTTCTCTGTACTCCTTACTAAGGCAAGAACGTCTTTCCTCAGGTTAGGAGACCAAAAGTTTGAAATGTTTGAACAAAGAATGAAATGGCTCTGGGAACATTATGCTTTACGTAAAATGGGTTCATTCAAATGCTTGGTCCTTGCCCTTTGCCCATATCTTATCATTTGAGATGGTGTTACAGTGTATGGAAATATGCATTTGATATTGAGTAATGAGGAAGGGTTAGTTAGCAGTCTTGTTGTGCGAGGCCCCTTGGGCAAGAGTGATCATAATATGGTAGAGTTCTTCATTAGGATGGAGAGTGACAAAGTCAATACAGTGTTCAGATGCATATTTCCATACACTGTAACACCATCTCAAATGATAGGATATGGGCAAAGGGCAAGGACCAAGCATTTGAATGAACCCATTTTACGTAAAGCATAATGTTCCCAGAGCCATTTCATTCTTTGTTAGCACTATCCACCAATCTAGAAAGTATGGCTTCAGAAAGTTTTTGTATTGATATTGTAATAGACGAAGACTCTGCCCAAATCCATTGTTGGTGCATGGCAGGCGGCAGTATGCAGGTCGATGGACATCTATACCATCAAATAGTATAGAACACTTGCTGGATTTCATTTGCAAAATATTCTACCCTACATCCGAGGGCCACAAGTTCACCACAACAGGGCTTACCAAGAGGCTTGAGAATTGATTCAGCATTAAAGGACTGACCCTTTACCTAATGCTGCTGGACAGTCCAAGGTGTCCATCTTCCTCCAGATCCTTCATTAACTCCCCAATTCCCTCAACACCAAAACCCCTGCATGCCCACCATCCTTTTCCGCATCCTACATATCATCATGTCCCCTATTCCTTCTGCCAACCTCTATCCCACCCACTGACATCAACCCCCACCCTCCACAGACATCTACCCATCCCGCCTACATCCACCACCTCATCTGCCCCAACTTATTTGACCTTACCCCCATTTACTGCCCAACTTTATCATTTCAACTCCCTGCTCAATCATTCGCCAAACCCTGTCTTGTTAAGGCACTGACCAATGCTGCCAGTTGGCCAGCTCTTTCCCCAAATATCTTTGCATGCCCCACTACCATTGCCCCGCAACCCTCCCTCCAAAGATATCTTTCTCAATGATCTCTACTTTTTAAACTGGTAAACTAGCAACAGAATGGTCTCTTCCATGGAGCTGGGTGCCTTGGGCTTCAAGAACAGCTGGTTGTATCCATGCCCCATCTACCAACAAGCTTTTGGTAGACCAAGATATACATTGCTGCATGTGTTCTTTGAGCTCAAATTACATTCAGCTTCAGGAAAAAAAATAGGCTTTCATGAAAAGATAAATTGTTGGCACAAACTGAAATGGACATGAAAAGCCTTTGCAGAGAAATGGTTAGACATAAAATGCTGGAGAAACTCATCAGGTCAGGAAGCATCTCTGGAAGACATGGGCAGACAATTGGGTTGAGACCCTTTCTTAAGACTAATTGTAGTGGGGGGAGTGGAAGACATGGATACATGACATTTTGGGTCAGGACTCCCTTCAGACTGACCCGTTGAGTTTCTCCAGCACGGTGTCTTTTTTGTAAACCGGCGTCTGCAGTTTCCTTTGAATGCAGAGAAGTAGTTGACCAGAGCTTGGAATTAAATAGTTCCGATTTATAATTTTAGAAGATAGGGGAAAAAAGAAAGTGAGGAGAGGCTGCCCTGATAATAAACAATGTGACAATGACAGGATAGAGGAAGGATCTTGTATCAGAAAATCAAGCATCTATTGAATTGTTCTAGTAACGATCAATGGATCACCAGCAATGCATGTCATTGTATAAAAATTGGGAAAAGGGATGTGCATGTTACAATAATCGAGGAATATTGAATCTGTCTGCACGCTTGGCAAGGCATATCATCAGTAATAATATGGAGAAGAAAGGAGCATAAATGATGTGGTTCTCCAGATCAGTGTATCCAAACTACTTAAACAAGGAAACAAGTTATTTTAGATCCATTATGCTGAGAAAGGATTCATTAATAATTTAGTTAATAAAGAGCCTTAAAGGAAGAGTGATCGTAGTATTTTGTATAAAGATTGAATGGCATTTATTTCAATCCAATACGAGAACCTTAAATTCAACAAAGCAAACTTTAAAGGTACGAGTCATGTTTTGACAATGTGGAAATCATGGTTTAATTCTTTAAATGTTCATTCTTCTGTGTACTGGACTGTATTTTGTTTAAATGCATTATTGCCACCTGCTGGAAGTTTAGGTACAGCAGATTTAAGTTTAATTCCCTAATAGACAGGAGGTTGTCATAAACATGTGAGCACAACTCAGAAATGGATAACCTCATGGTGTAGACAGTGTAATTCACCTGTGTTTAATCTGCTGCCTTCCTTCCTCACAGAGTTTGTTAGACGCAATGTCTGTAAGTAATTATGTTTATTGACATCATCTTTATATGTTCCTATACTAAACGCATAATGTAACTAAACCCTATGTTATTTCTTTTTGTGCCTAAATGTTACAGTTTCACATTTGAATACAGTAAAGCATCAAACGACAGCTCGTCTCTACTGGTCTTTATTGGATCAATTGTTTAGCTTGTTGGATAGCTGGATAGGGACATTCGGCGAGTCCAATATATTCAGTATTTAAGAAGGTTTAACTTAACAATTTAACTTAACAAATAATTGCCAATATTGAAAGAATTAATGCATAATTTATAACAAATATACACATCTATTTAAGGCACAAAAACATGGCAGTGATTAGCCATGGCTAACTGAGAATAACATTAGATCAAACAAAAAGTCTTATCAATCACCAGAAAGAACAGAAGGCTGAGGAATTGGAATATTGTGTTCAGCAAAGCAGGACCTAAAAAATTGAAACAAAGATTGACTACGGCAGTAATCCAGTAATAAATACAAAAACCTGATTATAAAAGCTTCTACAGCTTTATAAAACAGAAATAAAAACAAAATTAATTTTAGTCGCTTACAGACAGACTGGAAAAATATATTCAGGAAACCACTGAGGAATGCAACATTTTTTGTTTCTCTTTTCATGGAAGAAAACACAAAAAACCCTGCTGTCATCAGTGGAGATCAACAATCCTGGAGAAATGATTAAAAAATAGAGCAGGACAAAGGGGTCAAATGGCATAGTCCTGCTTCAATTCCTCAACTTGTTTTTATATTCTGAGCAAAATAAAACATGAACACTGGAATTGCCTTCCAGCGTAAAAATTGGTCTGGAAAAAAAACGTTAGCGAAGCTGACACAAATGTAATGTTCAAATCAGCCAAATACTTTATGAAAATCATCACAAACTACAACTCCTGCCCAAATACGCAAGAAAGAATATTTGCTTTAATTGCTGCCATGATTATAGGCTTTCTGATAGTTTGGTTCCAATTTTATTGCAGATTATGTATATAATAAATGGAATATATACAATCCCATAAAGTTTATAGCTGGTAATCAACGGAAGGACATTGGTTCTATGCCAGGTTAATTTCCACCATATCTGGAGATGAAAGGAGTACTATTCATATCTGCACACAATCCACACTTTACATGGACATGCGTCTGCATACATTCCTGTCCTTGAGTGCTCTTTAGTAGCTCAGGCCGCTGTGTGCATGAAACTATTTGTTTACATTTATTAATGCAGACAAAGGAACATTCTCAGAGTAAGGGCCACAGGGAACAAGCATATCAGGAGAATTTGATCATGGCTTCTTACTAGTAAACCCTTACCTGACCCCCTCTGCTGCCAATTGAAGCAGAATTAGACAGGCACCATGCGCAGTCCTTGGTTTTCATTTAAGTATTTATAATTGCAATAAGGGACTTTAATTAATCAGGTGGTGGAACAAAGTAATGGGGTGGGGTAACAGTGGAGTAGGGTAATTGGATGGGGTAACAGGTGGTGAGACAAAGTGATGGATAGGGTATCAGTTTGTGAGGCAGGATAATGGGTTAGGGTAATAGGGGGTGTGATAAGGTAATAGAGTCCTCGAGTCGTACAGCGTGGAATTGAGCACTTCGGCCCAATTTGCCCACGTCGACAAACGTCCACTTGACCAGTCCCACCTGCCTGCATTTGTCCCATATCCCTCTAAACCTAATCTATTCATGTACTTGTCCCAAATATTTTTGAAATATTGTGATATTATCTGCCTCAACTATCTCTTCTGGCAGTCCATTCCATATACCTACCATCCTTTGTGTTAAAAAAAGTTGCCCTTCAGATACCTATTAAATTGTTTCCCCCCTCACCTTATATCTATGTCCTCTGGTTCTTGATTCCCCCACACTGGGTAAAAGACTGTTAATTTACCATATCTAAACCTCTCATGATATTACACACCTCTGTAAGATCACCCCTCATCCTCCTGTGCTCCAAGGAATAAAGTCCTAGCCTGTTCAACCTCTCCCTACAGCTATGGTCCTCGAGTCATGACAACATCCTTGTACATTTTCTCTGCATTTTTACCAGCTTAACAGTATCTTTCCTCTAACTGATTGACCAAAACTGAACACAATACTCCAAATGTGGCCTCACCAATATCCTGTACAACTGCAACATGCCCTCCCAACCTCTTCACTCAATACTCTGACTGATGAAGGCCAATGTGCCGAAAGCCTTCTTGACCACCCAATCTACCTGAGACACACTTTCAAGGAACAATGTACGTTAGGACGGGGTAACAGATGGTGGGGGAGGGTAATGGGATTGGGGTAATGGGTGGTGGGACAGGGTTACAGGATCGGGTAACGGGTGATGGGAGAAGATGATGGGTGGGATAATGGGATGGGATAATGAATGGTGGGACGAGGTAATGGGATTATGTGGTGGATTGGGGTCATGGGGAGGAGGAAGATACATCTTACCTAATCCTACCGGCCTAGAGCTGACTCCATTTGCCCGCTTAGGCTCACTTATCGTGATGAAGTAGAGAAGT
Organism: Rhinoraja longicauda; assembly: GCF_053455715.1. Lineage (NCBI taxonomy): Eukaryota > Metazoa > Chordata > Chondrichthyes > Rajiformes > Arhynchobatidae > Rhinoraja > Rhinoraja longicauda. The sequence goes on from NC_135962.1 coordinate 9,422,987, forward strand.
CAGAGATCTTCAACATCATCTTCGGCATGTCACCTGGAACGTGCTTGTCGAATAAAAGGATTTTATCTGCTCCAGTGGGAAAACATTTCCCACGGCACAGATTCATCAAAATCCCCGTAATTCCAGAGATGCATTTTAAATCTATACTTTCCCCTCAAATTGAGATCTGAGTTACATGTTCTCTCCAGTAAAAAAAGAACTCGCCTGCATCCCTAACCTGGTTACATTGGCTTCTGGGTTTCTTAGTAACGCGAAGATCGACGCAAAAGGCTGGAGTAACTCAATGGGTCAGACAGCATCTCTGGAGAAAGGTGACGTTTCGGGTCGAGACCCTTCTTCAGACTGAGATTCAGGGGAAAGGGAAACTAGACATGTACACGGTGATATAGAGAGATATTGAACAAATGAATGAAAGATATGCAAACAAAAAATGAGGATGAGATGCCGTCTGACCCGCTGAATTATTCATTTGTTTGTGTCTATCTTCGGTTTAAACCAGTATCTACGGTTCCTTCCTTCATTTCTTTGTAACGTCCCACTTAACCGCTGGGAACACACATGAGTTTCCGCCGTGGAGGGGTTTGACCGATACAAGGAGCAACTTTATTCCCATCAGGAGAGGAATCACTGAACCCGACTCTGCGCAGAAATAATGAGCAAAGACCTATAAGTGGACACAATTAATCACTTAACAGTACAGGATGCACAGAGACTTATTATTATTTGTTTTCAAAAGTCCCAACCATCTTGTCCCCAAGACATTCGGGTGCAGGGGGAATGGGGGCTGAGCCCAGAGAAATAGAGCTGTCAGCCGTGCCTAATGCATCGCTCTGTTGCTAAGACGAAGTGTAAATCAGCGCCCAGTCTGTGTTAGTTGTTGACAGTACACATTGGGTCGACTCGGTTCCGGGTTTTTAAAAACCAGACGAGGAGCCTCTCCTTTTAGCCCAAAGGTCGCCTCTTATCCCCCTCCCCCCTCCCCCCTCCCCCCTCCCCCTCCTTCATTCATTCCAACTCATTTTAAAGTCGCCAAAGAATCTCACACATGCCACCGTTCAGTCACAAAGTAAACGCAGCCCGGCCTGAGATAGACCAGAGGCCAGTGCCCCGGCAATGACACGCGGCCGGGCATGAGACAGTGCCCGCTATGTATCTCTGACTCCTTTACCTCATGTTGTAACTGGCGATATTAATCAGGTGAAGTCTACTTTATCTCGTCCAGGGTCAAACGATGCCGCTTTCTGTTAATCGAGAGGAAGAAATAACCACTTTCCAGAGATTTCGCAGACAAATGAAGAAAGACCGTGGCCGTGTCAGTCCCAAGTCCCGCCGATCTCCTGCCGTTCGCAGCTTCTCAGCAAGCTGCCGGCGATGGGCTTTAAGTCCTCCGCTATTTTTAGTGCAATTGTTAGTGCGTCCGAGCTACATTCCAGCCCGTGCTATTTTCGTTTGGTCATTAATATGTTCAGTTCAAAGTGGTTAAATGCATTCAAGTATGTTTGGCAGCAAGTTAACACCAATACTTTCGCCCCTTCGTTGTAAATAACGCGGAGTGAAACTAGTACATATGAAGTTGCGTAAAGAAATGTGAAGTTCTGCCAGAGGCGGAGTCACTCGCACTTGGATTAATGAATCAACGCGTGAATGAATTGAGATGGCACTCCACATATAAAGGGCGATTCTTTCTCTGATGCAGCGTAGAATTAGAACGATAGAGTCGCCGAGTCAAACACCCTTCGGCCCAACTTGCCCATGCCAACCGACCTACCCCATAGAGTATAAAAAAATAACTGCAGATGCTGGTACAAATCGAAGATATTTATTCACAAAATACTGGAGTAACTCGGCAGGTCAGGCAGCATCTCGGGAGAGAAGGAATGGGTGACGTTTCGGGTCGAGACCCTTCTTCAGACTGATGTCAGGGGGGCGGGACAAAGGAAGGATATAGGTGGAGACAGGAAGATAGAGGGAGATCTGGGAAGGGGGAGGGAGGGACAGAGGAACGATCTAAAGTTGGAGAAGTCGATGTTCATACCAAAGACACGTCTACCCCATAGACACGTCCTACCTGCCTGGGTTTGGCCCATATCCTAAACCTATCCTATCAATGTACCTGTCGAAATTTTTCTTAAACGTTGCGATAGTACCTGCTTCAACTACCTTCTCTGGAAGCTTATTCCATATTCCCACCACCCTTTGTGTAAAAAGGTTGCCTCACAGGTTCCTATTAAATCCCCTCCTTAGACATCTGTCACAATTTCCTGATTCCCCTACTCTGGGTAAAATACAGTGCATTTACATTATCTATTCCTCTCATGATCTTCTTCACCTCTATAAGATCGCCCTTCTTCCTCCTGTGCTCCAAAGAATAAAGTTCCAACCTGCTCAACCTCTACCTATAGCTCTGGCCCTCGAGTCCTAGCAGACTCAGGTTCGATCCTGACTACGGGCGCCGTCTGTACGGAGTTTGTACGTTCTCCCCGTGACCTGCGTGGGTTTTCTCCGAGATCTTCGGTTTCCTGCCACACTCCAAAGACGTACAGGTATGTAGGTTAATTGGCTTGGCAAATGTAAAAATTGTCCCTAGTGGGTGTAGGATAGTGTTAATGTGCGGGGATCGCTGGGCGGCGCAGACCCGGTGGGCCGAAGGGCCTGTTTCTGCGCTGTATCTCTAAATCTAAATCTCAAACATCCTCCTAAATCTGCACCCTTTCCAGCTTTACATCATCTTTCCTATACTGCGACCAAAACTGAACACAGTACTCTAAATGTGGCCCCGCCAATGCTTTGTACAACTGTAATATAACCTCCCAACAATGTAAGTTCCAGAGAAGACAAGGTCCCACCAAAATTTAGGTTCACTAGGTTAATTCCCGGAATGGCGGGACTGTCGTATGTTGAAAGGCTGAAGCGATTGGGCTTGTATACACTGGAATTTAGAAGGATGAGGGGGGATCTTATTGAAACATATAAGGTAATTAGGGGATTGGACACATTAGAGGCAGGAAACATGTTCCCAATGTTGGGGGAGTCCAGAACAAGGGGCCACAGTTTAAGAATAAGGGGTAGGCCATTTAGAACGGAGATGAGGAAGAACTTTTTCAGTCAGAGAGTGGTGAAGGTGTGGAATTCTCTGCCTCAGAAGGCAGTGGAGGCCAGTTCGTTGGATGCTTTCAAGAGAGAGCTGGATAGAGCTCTTAAGGATAGCGGAGTGAGGGGGTATGGGGAGAAGGCAGGAACGGGGTACTGATTGAGAGTGATCAGCCATGATCGCATTGAATGGCGGTGCTGGCTCGAAGGGCTGAATGGCCTACTCCTGCACCTATTGTCTATTGTCTATTGTCTATTGTCTTCCATCAGAGTGGTCTCTTTCTCTCTGGTTTGAGAAGCAGAGGTGGTCTCTTCGGGAAAGAGATCCATTTCTAAAAATAGAACTACATGCAGCTGCGGAATGTTCTAAGGAAGGAATGGATCAGTGGGTTTATTAGTAAACATCCATCCTTAAACATAGGAAAAAGGACATAGTAGAAAATATGTTTTTCGTTCTAACTGTTGAAAGGTAAATGAGAGTTTGATCACAATCCATAAAGTTTCTATCCAGAACACTTAGAAAGTTGATTATTTGAAGGCGAATGCCCCTGAAAAATGTAGTTTGTCCAGACTCAATAGCTGCCTGTAATCTCCGAACACACTGGGAAAGTAATTTGGCACGGAATCACGTCCTTAGCTGTACCATGGCCAAGACCAGCAGTTAATAGGGAATCCGAGCTAACTGCTCACAAACTCGGCAACTGCAGCAGCGAGCATAAACTGTTTTAGCTTTGCTGCCTCTGATGTTTAGAAGATTTACACCGAAACAGCTGCCTCTTTGTGGCAGTAAGTTTGTGAACCGACTGCGCTCAAATCCCTGAATCCGTTCTTATTGAAGCCACATCCTTGCCTTTTGCGTTTCGATTTTCAAATTTAACCGCATTCGTAAACAACACAAATTGAAAAAGATGAGGCCTTGATCGGTCCTATTCTCTCTCCGTTAGAAGACCCAGAAGATACAAAATATAACCGCCACTTGAAACAATTCTCAATTTTCTAAACAATGGCTTTCCTGTGCTTGTTTCCTTTATTGTTGCTATTATCTGGATCAGAGTGATACATTGCAAGCTAATGCTGCCACTGTCGTGAACTTAAGACAGGCACAAAATGCTGGAGTAACTCACCGGGACATGCAGCATCTCCGGAGAGATGGAATGGGCGACGTTTCTTCAGTCTGAAGAAGGGTCTCGACTTCCTGACCCTTTCCACCCAAGGGCCGGATTAACATAGTAGCAAAAGTAGCATTTGCTACGGGCCCCGCGCTTTCGAGGCCCCCCACGCTAAATGCTTGAAATCCGCACCCCACTGAGGGACGCTCTGTTGCGTGCACCGCTCCCCAACCACCGGGTTACAATGTGTTGCCAACGCCACGGTTTGAATGTGTTGGCGGCAGGGCTGCGTGGACCAATGGACAGCTGGTGTGTTACCGCCCAACCACCTAGTCTTCGGCCCTCTTACTCCACTCCACCTCCGACCTCACCCAAACACCTCACTCCTCCGGACCTTTCTGCTCGAATATTGGCCTTATCTCCCCACACATCCCGGCCCTCTCACTCCTCGCTCATCGGCTCTTTTCTCTCAAGTCCCCGGGCCACTTTCGCCACCTCACCACCCCCATCTCTCCCACTCCTCCGGCCCTCCTTCTCCCTACTCCTCTGGCACTTGCTCCCCCAAATCCTCCGCTGCTCACTCTTCTGCAAAGGCAAGTTAAGGCAAGTTAAGTTTATTTATATAGCACATTTCAGCAACAAGGCAATTCAAGGTAAGGCTTTACATAAAACATTAAAGAGCAGTTAAAAGCAATTAAAAACAGTCATTAAAGAGAATAGAAAATAAAAACAAGCTAAAATAGAATAAGACAGGTATAAAATACAAGAATAAAAGTTACAGTGCAGTGTAAGAAATGAATAATTATTTGATTTAATAGAATCATAATGGTTCATAATGTAGCAGAAGATCAGAAATGTATTTTGGCCCCAAACCATTCATTGCTTTATAAACCAACAGTAGTATTTTGAAATCAATTATTTGACAGATTGGAGGCCAGTGTAAGGACCTCAGAACTGGAACGATGTGATCCACTTTCTTTGTCTTAGTGAGGACTCGAGCAGCAGCATTCTGAATCAGCTGCAGCTGTCTAATCATTTTTTTAGGGAGACCTGTAAAGACAGCATTACAGTAGTCAAGTCTACTTAAGAAAAATGCATACCTCTCGCCTGTTATTTCCCTACAAGTTCAAGATGGGATAAGAGAGTAAGGTTGGGGCCACTGTGAGTGGGGAGGTGAATACCAAAATTAAAGTGTTGTGTTTGAATGCGCGAAGTATAAAAAATAAAGTGGATGAGCTTGAGGCTCAGTTAGACATTGGCAAGTATGATGTTGTGGGAATTACAGAGACATGGCTACAAGAGGACCAGGGCTGGGAGCTGAATATTCAGGGGTAAACGATCTATCGAAAAGACAGACAGGTGGGCAGAGGGGCTGGGGTCGCTCTGTTGGTAAGGAATAATATTCAGTCCCTTGCAAGGGGTGACATAGAATCAGGAGATGGAGAATCAGTATGAATAGAACTGCGGAATTGTAAAGGTAAAAAGACCCTAATGGGAGTTATCTACAGGCCCCCAAACAGCAGCCTGGACACAGGGTGCAAGTTGAATCAAGAGTTAAAATTGGCATGTCGCAAATATACAGTGGTTATGGGAGATTTCAACATGCAGGTAGACTGGGAAAATCAGGTTGGTACTGGACCCCAGGAAAGGGAGTTTGTGGAGTGCCTCCGAGATGGATTCTTAGATCAGCTTGTACTGGAGCCCACCAGGGAGAAGGCAATTCTGGATTTAGTGTTGTATAATGACCCTGATTTGATATGGGAACTCAAGGTAAAAGAGCCATTAGGAGGCAGTGATCATAATATGATAAGTTTTAATCTACAATTTGAGAGGGAGAAACTGAAAATCGGAAGTGTCGGTATCACAGTATAGCAAAGGGAATTATAAAGGCATGAGGGAGGAGCTGGCCAGATTTGACTGGAAGGAGACCCTAGCAGGGAAGACGGTGGAACAGCAATGGCAGGTATTCCTGGGAATAATGCAGAAGGTGCAGGATCAATTCATCCCAAAGAGGAAGAAAGATTCTAAGGGGAGTAAGGCTGACAAGGGAAGTCAAGGTCATCATAAAAATAAAAGAGAAAAGTATAACATAGCAAAGAAGGGCGGGAAGCCAGAGGATTGGGACTCTTTTAAAGAGCAACAGAAGATAACTAAAAAGGCAATACGGGGAGAAAAGATGAGGTACGAAGGTAAGCTAGCCGATAATATAAAGGAGGATAGTAAAACTTTCTTTAGGAAGAGGAAGAAAATAGTTAAGGCAAATGTGGGTCCCTTGAAGACAGAAGCAGGTGAATTTATTATGGGGAGCAACGAAATGGCAGATGAGTTGAACCGGTACTTTGGATCTGTCTTCACTAAGGAAGACACAAACAATCTCCCAGATGTTCTAGTGGCCAGAGATCCTAGGGTGACGCAGGAACTGAAGGAAATTCACATTAGGCAGGAAATGGTGTTGGGTAGACTGATGGGACTGAAGGCTGATAAATCCCCAGGGCCTGATGGTCTGCATCCCATGGTACTTAAGGAGGTGGCTCTAGAAATCGTGGACGCATTGGTGATCATTTTCCAATGTTCTATAGATTCAGGATCAGTTCCTGTAGATTGGAGAGTAGCTAATGTTATCCCACTTTTTAAGAAAGGAGGGAGAAAAAAAACAGGAAATTATAGACCAGTTAGTCTGACATCGGTGTTGGGGAAGATGCTGGAGTCAATTATAAAAGACAAAATTGCAGAGCATTTTGATAGCATTAACAGGATCATTCCGAATCAGCATGGATTTACAAAGGGGAAATCATGCTTGAATAATCTTCTGGAATTTTTTGAGGATGTAACTAGAAAAATGGACAGGGGAGAGCCGGTGGATGTAGTGTTCCTTGACTTTCAGAAAGCCTTCAACAAGGTCCCACATAGGAGATTAGTGGGCAAAGTTAGAGCACACGGTATTGGGGGTAGTGTACAGACATGGATAGAACATTGGTTGGCAGACAGAAAGCAAAGAGATAAATGGGTCCCTTTCAGAATGGCAGGCAGTGACAAGTGGGGTACCGCAAGGCTCGGTGCTGGGACCGCAGCTATTTACAATATACATTAATGACTTGGATGAAGGGATTAAAAGTAACATTAGCAAATTTGCAGATGACACAAAGCTGGGTGGCAGTGTGAACTGTGAGGAAGATGCTATGAGGTTGCAGGATGACTTGGACAGGTTGTGTGAGTGGGCGGATGCATGGCAAATGCAGTTTAATGTGGATAAATGTGAGGTTATCCACTTTGGTTGTAAGAACAGGAAGGCAGATTATTATCTGAATGGTGTCAAGTTAGGAAAAGAGGAAGTACAACATGATCTGGGTGTCTTAGTGCATCAGTCACTGAGCGGAAGCATGCAGGTACAGCAGGCAGTGAAGAAACCCAATTGAATGTTGGCCTTCATAACAAGGGGAGTTGAGTATAGGAGCAAAGAGGTCCTTCTCCAGTTGTACAGGGCCCTAATGAGACCACACCTGGAGTATTGTGTGCAGTTTTGGTCTACAAACTTGAGGAAGGATATTCTTGCTATTGAAGGAGTGCAGCGTAGGTTCATGAGGTTCATTCCTGGAATGGCGGGACTGTCGTACGTTGAAAGACTGGAGCGACTGGGCTTGTATACTCTGGAATTTAGAAGGATGAGAGGGGATCTTATTGAAACATAAGATTATTAAGGGAGTGGACACGCTAGAGGCTGGAAACATGTTCCCGATGTTGGGAGAGTCCCGAACCAGAGGCCACAGTTTAAGAATAAGGGGTAGGCCATTTAGAATGGAGATGAGGAAGAACTTTTTCATTCAGAGAGTTGTGAAGCTGTGGAATTCTCTGCCTCAAAAGGCAGTGGAGGCCAATTCTCTGGATGCTTTCAAGAGGGAGTTAGATCGAGCTCTTAATGAAAGCCGAGTCAGGGGATATGAGGAGAAGGCAGGAACGGGGTACTGATTGTGCATGATCATCCATGATCACGGTGAATGGCAGTGCAGGCTCGAAAGGTCGAATGGCCTACTCCTGCACCTATTGTCTATTGTCTATTGAAATCTTTGGTTTCCTCCCAAACTCCATAGATGAACAGGTTTGTAGGTTAATTGGCTTGGTGTATGTGTAAAATTGTCCCTAGTGTGTGCAGGGATCGCTGGTCGATATGGACAGTGGGCCGAAGGGCCTGTTTTTGCGCTGCATCTCTAAACCAAACTCCTCCATCACACACTCTCTGAGAGTCCCGTATTAGGCCCGTGGGCCGCTGTAGGCCCCGACACTGTAGGCCCAGACAATGTATGCTAATGGAGCTCGTTAATGTTAACAGAGTTCGGGGAGAGGGGCCGAGAGTGTTCAGGGAGCGGGGCCGAGTGTGTTCGAGGAGCGAGGCCGAGTGTGTTCGAGGAGCGAGGCCGAGTGTGTTCGAGGAGCGAGGCCGAGTGTGTTCGGGGAGTGGGGCCGAGTGTGTTCGAGGAGCGGGGCCGAGTGTGTTCGGGGAGCGGGACCGATTGTGTTCAGGGTCCGGAACCGAGTGTGTTCGCCGAACGGAGGTTGCAACCCCCCTCCTGGCCCTGGCGACAGTCATTGGTGGAGAGGGAGCACGTGGCCGCTGGCTGGGTGAGGTCACGTGGAGCGCAGGTGGTGACATCACCTTGTCCCGTATTTAAGGCCCCTTTATAACATATGCTATGGGCCCCGCACTCACTTAATCCGGCCCTGTTTCCACCCAATACTTAAAACTAGTACCTACAGAACTATATGCACTTTAGATCTTCCAAGCAAAAAAAAGGGTAGACTTACTTAAGGTGGAGTGTAATGTATTCCTGAGAGGTGGATTGAGCGAATATTCATAGAGTTCAGAGAATTAAAGCATTTCATTAAAACTCGTACACTCATAATGTAAAATTCATAAGAGGCTTGACAGAGTAGGTGTAGAGAAGGTTTTAATGATGATTATTTCCCTGGAGAAGTGGAAATGGAGAGTTGGTTCATTGAGTTGGGTGTCAGTACTGTTTTTGGCTTCAGGTTATGTTCAGATGCGAAAGATGTTGTTCTCGAACATTGCATTATGGTCAGTTCAAATATTGTCTTGGTACTGGAATTGGAGTGTTTGTTATCAAGCTTGTTAAATACAATCCTTACCAGCTCTTACTGAGGGAGCTGGCAGAGCAAGGACTTGTACCAAACATCTCTCTCCTTCCTCTATGAGAGCTTTTCTAAAGCATCTCTCTCCATGCCAGTTTGGAGATGTGAGATTGATACAGAACACACTGCTGCTCAACATTAAGTGCGACGAGGGTTGAATTTCTACCTCCATCTTCCCGCATGATTTTCACATTCCTTGATTTCCTTATTATTCAAATATCTATGCATCTCTCCATTGCATATAACCAAACACTGAGCTTTCACAAGCCTTTGGGAGCAAGGAGGTCCTCTGCAGTTGTACATGTTCCCTGGTGAGATCGCACTTCGAGTATTGTGTGCAATTTTGGTCTACTAATTTGAGGAAGGACATTATTGTTATTGAGGGAGTAGGTTCACCAGATTAATTCTCGGGATGGCGGGACTAACATATGATGAAAGAATGGGTCGACTGGGCTTGTATTCACTGGAATTTAGAAGGATGAGAGGGGATCTTATAGAAAAATATAAAAAAATTAAAGGATTGGACAGGCTAGATGCAGGAAAAATGTTCTCGATGTTGGGGAGTCCAGAACCAGGGGTCACAGTTTAAGAATAAGGGGCAGGCCTTTGAGGACTGAGATAAGGAAAAACTTCTTCACCAAGAGAGTTGTGAATCTGTGGAATTCACTGCCACAGTAGGTAGTGGAGGCCAATTCACTGGATGTTTTCAAGAGAGAGTTAGATTGGCTCTTTCTTAGGGCTAAAAGAATCAAGGGATATGGGGAAAAAGCAGGAATGGGTATTGGTTTTAGATGATCAGCCATGATCATATTGATTGATGGTGCTGGCTCGAAGGGCTGAATGGCCTACTCCTGCACCTATTTTTCTATCTTTCTATGTTCCATGCCTATATGAATGCAAAGAATTCTCCTCAAATTAATCTTAAATATCAATCCCCTTATTCCGAGATTCTGATTCGCAGATGTAGAATTTCCAGCCAGGGTAAAACACTTTCAACACCTACTCTTTTAAGCCCGTTATGAATTTTACTTGTTTTAATGAAATAGCCTCAGAATATCTGAATTTTGGGAATGTAGGCCCAGTCCTCTCTGAGAAGTAATTCATCGATCTCTGGCAAAACACAAATTGCTCGATAAACTTGGTAGGTCACGCAGCATCTGTGGATATAGATCCTTCATTTAAACACTGCATAAGAGTAGGTGAGGACCAATCAGCCTCTCATTCTTGCTACACAATTTAATAAGATCATGGTTGACCTGATTGTAATCTCAATACCACATTCCCCTCAACCCCAAGTAACTTTTCATCAACATCAGAGGAGCATAGGTGAGTGCATAAGCCTCCCATTACCACCGGGAGCAAATTGACATTTGGCACTTTGGATTTCTAACATCTTGTCCTGTGTATTTGGAAACAAACATCGGTCTTAATTGGATGACACCTATTTTTAATTAGTGCCCCTTTTGTATTAGAGTCATAGCCCATCAGATCTGTGCCAGCCAATTGGGGTTCAACACTAACACCAATTGACCACATTAATATTGTATCCTTCTATGCCTTGCCCATTTGTGTTTGTTTAAATGCTTCCTAAAATAATGATGTCTGCTGATTCACCACCTCCTGTGCCAGCATGCTCTACTCTCTGTAAAGAACATTCCCCACAGATGTCCTTTAAAATTCCTTCCTCTCACCTTAAACCTACACCCTCCTGTTTTTGATACCCCTACCACAGGAAAAAAGATTTTGAGAATCTACCATATTTATGCCTCTCATGATCTTACATACTTCTATCATGTCACCTCTCAGCCTTCTTCACTCCAGGAAAAAAAGCAGCCCAGCTAATCCAATCTCTAAAGTCCTACCATTAAGTAAAGTCCAGTAATCAAGGCAACATCCAGGTGAAACTGCTCTGCATCAGAGCAGTCACATATTCCTGCAGTGTGGCAACTAGAACTGCACTCAGTACTCCAAGATTAGCAAGTTTGCTGATAATACAAAAGTAGGTGGTTTTGCAGATCATGAAGATGGTGGTGAAAAATTGCAGCAGGATCTTGATCGATTGGCCAGGTGGGCTGAGGAATGTTTGATGGAATTTAATACAGAGAAATGTGAGGTGTTGCATTTTGGGAAGTCTAACGTGGGTAGGACGTACATAGTGAATGGTAGGGCTCTGGGGAGAGTTGTACAGCATAGGGATCTAGGAGTGCAGATGCATGGTTCCTTGAAGGTGGAGTCGCAGGTAGATAGGGTAGTCCAAAAAAACTTTTGGAACACTGGCCTTCATCAGTCAGAGTATTGAGAATAGAAGTTGGGAGGTCATGTTACAGTTGTATAAAACATAGGTGAGGCCGCATTTAGGGTATTCTGTTCAGTTCTGGGTACCATGTTATAGGAAAGATGTTGTCAAGCTGGAAAGGGTACAGGGAAGGTTTATGAGAATGTTGCCAGAACTAGAGCGTCTGAGATATAGGGAGAGGTTGAGTAGACTGGGACCCTATTGCTTGGAGTACAGGAGGATGAGGGGTGATCTTATAGAGGTGTATAAAATCATGAGAGAAATAGATCGGGTAGATACACAAAGTCTCTTGCCCAGAGTAGGCGAATCGAGGACCAGAGGACATAGGTTTAAGGTGAAGGAGAAAATATTTAATAGGAATCTGAGGGGTAACCTTTTCACACAAAGGTTGGTGGATGTACGGAACAAGCTGCCAGAGGAGGTAGTCGTGGCTGGGACTATCCCAACTTTTAAGAAACAGTTAGACAGGTACATGGACAGGACAGGTTTGGAGGGATATGGACCAAACATGGATTGGTGGGACTAGTATAGCTGGGACATGTTGGCCGATGTGGGCAAGTTGGGCCGAAGGGCCTTTTTCCATGCTGTGTCACTCTATGACTCTATTGAGAATAGTACACATTACTCCAAGAGGAAATATCCTCTCCCCATCCACCCTGTCAGGACTCATCAGTGTCTTATATTTTCAATTAAATCCCCTCTGACTCTGCTAAAGTACTGGATATTCAAGTCTATGTTTCCTCATAAGGCAACCTGCTATTCCAGCTATCACACATATTTACTTTCCGAATGTAGACACAAAATGCTGGAGTAATTCAGCGGGACAGGCAGCGTCTCTGGAGAGAAGGAATGGGTGGCGTTTCAGTCGAGATCCTTCTTCAGACCCGAATTGCTTACTATGCCTACCTGTTAATTTCTGTAAATCACGTTCTGACAACTAGGTTCTATGAACCTTATTCTTTCCCAGTTTCTCACCATTTAGTGAGTTCTGTTTTTATTTTGTTATCCAACATCATATTTCTGTGCATGATACTCAACCTGCCATGTTTTTGCCTATTCATTTAAACTATTATCACTTTGCAGTCCTTTGGCATCACCTTGTCTGCCAACATTTTCATCTAGATTTGCATTGTCTAAAAATCTCGACACATTATATTCAGCCCTCACGTAAGACCATGACATCAACTCTGTAAAGTTGTGATGTGTTCGGAGATGGTGGATTAGACCAATCTGTTCTCTAATGTTTCTTCCACACAAGTTTCAGAGCTGGAGGGTTGCTGTAACATCAATAATTCTTTGCTGCCTTCGATCTAGCTGCCTCACACAAACAGGTACATAAGGACACATGTAAAATTAGAAGAATGATTTCAATATATTATCAAAGTTTTGCTTTATTGAAATGAAAATACTAGAGTTGGTGGACATATACAGCGAGTAAGAATGAACAAGTTGTTTGTTGGTTCAGACAGTGTGACTAATAGGGTGCCATAGGGAACCATGCTGGATGTTAGCAATTTGTTAGTCGGATGATGGGATCCAGTTTAATATAAGATAGACACAAAATGCTGAAGTAACTCAGCGGGACAGGCAACATATCTGGAGAGAAGGAAATGGGTGACATTTCGGGTCAAGACCCTTCTTTAGATTGGTTATGGAGTAGGGAAATGAGAGATATAGACAATGATGTAGAGAGATAAAGAACAATGAATGAAAGAAATGCAAAAAAGTAACGATGATAAAGGAAACAGGCCATTGTTAGCTGTTTGTTGGGTGAAAACGAGAAGCTAGTGTGACTTGGTCGTATGGTTTAATATATGTGGGTTTGTCCATGATACAAAACCAAGTGTCATTATCGCTTGTGAGGGTGTTGCAGGGAGGCTTTAGGGCGAATGCAGTAAACAGGTTAAATGAAACGACAAGGTTGTGGAAGATGGAATGTAACAGGAAAAGTTACAGAAAAAGTAAAGAGTGCAGTAATTTTTAAATGGGCAGTGATTGAGAGATTTTGGTACTCAGAGGGACCTGGGTGGCCTTTGACATGGAGCACTGGAGGATGACATGCAGGTTCATTAAGCAATTGAGAAAGCAAGTTGATATTGGCCTTTAAGGCAAAAATATTTGAGCATAAGATTTAATGGCGCTCTAAACTGATTTATGGGCACATGGAATGTTGTGTAGAGATCTAGTCTCCATTACTAAGGAAGGATGTTCTTTCCGTGAAGGGAGTGCATGGAAGGTTCACCAGATTGATTAGAAGCCAAAGGGACATATAGAGTCAAAGAATGATGGATGATCTCACAGAAATATCTTGAATTCTTAAAGGGCATGGCAGAATAGGTGCACAAATGATGTTTTTCCTGGCTCCGTCACTGGCATGAGTGTCAATATGAAAATAAACCGTATGCCATTAAGGAAAGAGGAGAGAGGAGATTCCTTTACCAGGAGTATAGCATGTCTTTGGAGTTTGCAGTGCAAGAGGGTTGTGGGTTCTTTATATCCTAATGTTTGCAGTTTGATAGATTTTTAGATATTTAGAAAATAACATGCAGAAAAATGGTACTGAGGTAAAAAATCCACCATGATGTAGTAAAATGATAGAGCAGGCATGAAGGACTGAATCACCTACTTCCGCTTTGCCTCTCATCTAGGTATGCTCTTAACTTCCTTGTGTACATCCTATTGTTCCTGCTCCTCAGGTGCATTTCCTGCAGAAGACCCATCATCTGTTTCCTTTGTCTAATTCTTAGCAAAATAAACAGTAAAATTAAATGCAAAGTTTTGACCTGACTGGGAAGCAAGCTGCCCTACAGGAGACAGGCAGCAGGAATAACTATCAGGAACTTGACTGGGCAGATTATGTGTGCATTCTGAGGATCAGTGAGGAAGACAATGTTTCCTGGTATCTCCATTGATGGGATGGGAGCCATATTTTAAATTCTGTTGATTGCATAAAAATGGGCAGCATCCTAAACAGCAATTATAAATTACAAAGAGATTTTAATAGATTGAGCAATTTGGCAAAATTTGGCAGATGAACTTTCATGCATGCAAATGTGAGATCATTCATTTGGACAAAAGAAAATTGTGGCAGATTATCTTTTTAAACTGTGAAGAAAACTTCAGCTAGGATTGGGAAGGTCATGAAGTCTTGGAGCAAAGAATAAGGCAATCGAGCCCATCAAATCTACATCAACTGTTTGAGAGATTTTTGTGTTTGACCTGCACCCTGAATCTGGCTTTAATGTGTGCCCCGGCTGTCCTCTTAATTACAGACAGATTAAGGTGACATAAAAAGAACATTTCATATCGCAGTGGTGACTTTCTCAAACAGGTTGGTTTATTAAGGTTTTATTTCAGTAAATACTGGAGAGCATTCCTGAGAGCTCAAAAATACCCCGCCATTCTAAAAATCTCCCAGTACTTCATAGCATTCTCACCGTAACAGTTACTTGTGAATTCTACAGTTTAACAATAAATTATCAAGATCCTGCTCTTAATTATTCACAAAATGCTGGAGTAACTCAGCAGGTCCGGCAGCATCTCGGGAGAGAAGGAATGGGTGACGTTTCGGGTCGAGACCCTTCTTCAGACTGATGTCAGGGCGGGACAAAGAAAGGATATAGGTGGAGACAGGAAGATAGAGGGAAATCTGGGAAGGAGGAGGGGATGGGAGGGACAGAGGAACTATCTAAAGTTGGAGAAGTCGATGTTCATACCACTGGGCTGCAAACTGCCCAGGCAAAATGTGAGGTGCTGTTCCTCCAATTTCCAGTGGGCCTCACTATAGCACTGGAGGAGGCCCATGACAGAAAGGTCAGACTGGGAATGGGAGGGGGAGTTGAAGTGCTCGGCCACCGGGAGATCAGTTTGGTTAATGCGGACCGAGCGCAGGTGTTCAGCGAAGCGATTGCCGAGCCTGCGCTTGGTTTCGCCGATGTAAATAAGTTGACATCTAGAGCAGCAGATGCACTAGATGAGGTATTCTTAATACCTTCTTAATTAGTTAACACTTAATACTGTTCTTAATTAGTCTGATTTATACAGGACTGGTTACCCTGTCCTTCTTGTAGAAAATGGTTCCTTCTTTGTGGGCCTGCAGTCCCGAATTGTCCTCCATCCTCACTCCCACATAGCTATATCTGTTCTAATGAACTCTGCCATCTTTGTTGTAATTAACCCTATTTTGCAGTCTCAGTACCTTTCCATTTTAACTACTGCACTAGTCTTTTCTGTCATGATTTTCAAGTTACCTTTACCAAGTTAGCCTAATTTCCCATCATCTTCAGGTACATAGAGTAATTGAATCATACAGTGTGAAAACAGGTACTTTGGCCCAACTCATCCATGCCAGCCAAGATGCGCCATCTAAGCTTGTTCCATTTTCCTGGACTGGGCACATATCCCTCTAAATCTTTTCCATTTATGTACCTGTCCAATTGTATTTTATCTTGTTGTACCTTCATCAACTACCTCCTCTGGCAGTTTGTTCCATATACCCACCACCCTCTGTGTAAAAGTTGCCCCTCAGGTTCCTATCTCCCACCTTAAACCAATTCCCGACACACGGGATAAAAACCCTCTGCATTCACCCAATCTATTCCCTCATGAATTGAGCCGGCCACTCAGATGGAGATATATTTGGAGGCACACTGGGGACAGACAATGGCCGGGGGCTTTTATTAAAGAAAGAACCCTTACCTTTGGGACGCCAATGTAGGTTCGATGTCTGGTGATCTCGGTGCTAATCCTCCAGCGAGCCTGCCTGCAGCACCAGAATTCTTATTATTGAAATCGATGGATTATTTGAAATCGATTCCAGTGGCAACGTTTAAAACCTCCTATTCAGGCTCTGTGGTTACATGGTCTCAGAGAGAGACTTTCGAAGACAACGAAAAGGCATGGAACCACAAGGTGTACTTACTGCGTTCCCTGAATGTTATCTTCCTATCTGAAATTACTCAATGGTTCAATCATTGGTTCAATGGAACTTTATCTGTCACATATGAAACTGCACAGTGAAACTTTTTTTGCATATATTACACATGCTGGTGCCACCATTTTTCGCACCGTTATTCAAAGTCTAAAGTGCGGTCAGCCCGCACGCTCGGTGTACTGGAGCAGTTCATTCGAACAGATGTCCCTCTCCTCCTTGTCCGGCCTTCTTTGTGGCCCGGGAGCGCCTCCTGCAGCCAACCTTGAAGGCACTGGAGGCAATACCCCAGTTCACTCCCCTATCCTCCCACTCACAATGCCCGATGTCTCCAGGGTTCCTCCCATTTACACGGTCGCATAAGCCTTCGGGCAGGTTCCCCTTTTTCGCCGAACGACAAAATGTCTCTTGTGGTGTAGCTCCTTGGCATTTACTAACTCACTCCCACTCCCCCAAGGTTACTTGCAGCCTCATCCTGGCAACAAACAATTGTACATTCCCATCCAAATCATTCCCATCCAAATCATTGATAAGGCAGTGGAGGCCAATTCTCTGAATGCATTCAAGAGAGAGCTGGATAGAGCTCTTAAGGATAGCGGAGTCAGGGGGTATGGGGAGAAGGCAGGAACGGGGTACTGATTGAGAATGATCAGCCATGATCACATTGAATGGCGGTGTGGGCTCGAAGGGCCGAATGGCCTCCTCCTGCACCTATTGTCTATTGTCTATAAAGATGAGAAACTGCAATGGTCCAGCACTGAATGCCAAGGCATACCACAAAAAAAGTTCAAAAAAACAGCCTTCCACCAGCACCCCCTGTTTCCTACCATTAAGTTAATTCTGCTACCAGTTAGATCGCCGGCGCGCAATCTAATCTTCCAGTGCAACCTACCATGCAGAACTTTATCAAAGGTCTTACTGAAATCCATATGGACTATGTTTTGGACTGAGCCGGGGCCACAGCCAAAGGAGCAACATCGGCATCCTATTAACAGAACTGGATCAACCCTCCCACACCTCGTCAGCCCTACTCCTTACAACCAAGGCAGTTTGAGCTGGGTGGGGAAGAAGAAGTGTGGGGCACCTCCCTACAAGCTGTCATAGAGTCATGAGCATGGAGATAGGCCTTTTGGCCTAACTTTCCCACACCGACCAATATGCCCCGTCTACACCTGTCCCACTTGCCTGCATTTAGCCCCGATCCCTCTAAACCTGTCCTATCCATGAATCTATCTAAATGTTTCTGCAACGTTGCGATGGTACCTGCCTCATCTTGTTGCATACACCCACCACCCTCTGTGTGAATATTTTGTCCCTCGGGTCCCTAGTAAATCTTCCCCCCTCACCTTAAACCTATATCCTCTGGTTCTCAATTGTGTTTCCCTTTTGCAGACTTGGAGGAAGTCCGAGATGCTAGAACAAACCTATGACTG
The DNA here is from genome assembly GCF_053455715.1 of Rhinoraja longicauda. Taxonomy (NCBI): domain Eukaryota; kingdom Metazoa; phylum Chordata; class Chondrichthyes; order Rajiformes; family Arhynchobatidae; genus Rhinoraja; species Rhinoraja longicauda. The sequence continues at coordinate 9,440,990 of NC_135962.1, forward strand.
CCAGTGCCTCCTCACCTGTCCACACACAGAGGGACTGTGCCACCACACACACTCAGAACTGTTCCTAGCCATTACCTTTTTATTTGTAAACTAGACCAAGTGGACCCGTTGGGCCCAAACCTCTCCTGCATTGGTCCAGCACCCTCTCCTCCCCCACTCCCCCCATCACCCTCCCCCCTATTCCCACCTCCCCTCACCCCCTCCCTCATCCACTCACCCACTCCATCCCCCCTCAGCCCCCCTTATCCACCCCTCCCCCCACTCACCCATTCGATTTCCCCTGAACCCCCCTTATCCCCCCACTCACCCACTCCATCCCCACAACCCCCCTCTCGCCTCCCCATTCACCCACTCCATCCCTCCTCAACCCCCCAAACCTCTCCTGCATTGATCTAGCACCCTCCCCTCCCCCACTCCCCGCCTCACCCACCTACTCCATCCCCCTTCAACCCCCGTTATCTCCCTCTCCTCCCCCTTTATCCACTCCATCCCCCGTTATCCTCCCTCCCACTCACCCGCTCCATCTCCCCTGAACCCCCCTCCTCCCCTCCCCCCCCACTCACCCACTGCAACCCCCCTCCTCCCCTCCCCCATTTACCCACTACATCCCCCCTGAGCCCACTCCCCCACTAAATCGGGGAGCATCTCTATTAGATCGATGGTCCCCAACTGCGCATGCATGTACTGACGTCGAAAATGCAGTTCGTCCTCCCGGTAGGGAGGGGGGGGGAGCGCATTTATTAAAGTTAGCGGCAGCTCGTCGGCTCATCAGCTCCCCTCCCCCCCATCTTTGGACCCCCCCTCCCTCATTGGCCGCCACTTACATCACTCGGGCGGGCCCCATTGTGATGTCAAATGCTGAAGATGGTCAGCGTAAGTTTAAAAGGTAATTTTTTAAACTTTAAAATGTCTATGACCTTAAAAATATAAGACCAATTTGAATGAAACTTGCATTAGGGTGACCCCAGGACAATGATGAGTAAGGTGGGCCTAATATTGTCATGCTATCATCTGACGGGGGCACAAAGATAAGGCAGGATCATTCCCCCAACCCCTTCCCCTCCCCCCTCCCTCCCACCTCACTCCCCATCCCCATCCCCTTCACCCCTACCCCCATCCCCCCCCTCCTCCCTACCTCCTTTCTCCCTCTCCCTCCACCCCCCCCCCCCTCCACCCTCCTCCCCCTCAACCCCTCCCCTCCCTCGGCCCAACCATGGACCCGTTGCCGGGCGGGGAGGCCCCCATGGCCTTGGGCGGGCAAGGGGAGACAGGGAAAAGGCACTGACCTCGGCCCGGTTTCTCCTGGGGTCCTCTCCTGCGGGCCGGGCATGGAGCCGAAGCCGACCGGTGGCGATGGCGTGGACCCGTTGCCAGGCGGGGAGTGTCTCCTGGGGCCGTGGGTGGGTGAGAGTGGACAGGGAGAAGGCACTGACCTTGGCCCTATTTCTCCTGCGGACCATGCATGGAGCCGAAACCTCTCCTGCTGCTCGGCTGTGATCAGCAGGGAGCGGTGGGGACGGCCATCTTGTGGATCCTCTGCCACCACCACTGCGGTGCGCTGCACCACGGGAGGAAGGTCAGACACGGGGCACACCAGGACGGGCGCCAGTCCTCCCGGGGGGGGGGGGGGGGGGGAGGGCGAGCGCATTTATTAAAGTTTATTATGTAACTTGGGGTTATTCAGACCACAGGAGAATGGTGAGTAGGGTGGGCCTAAAATTGTGCCACATTAGAATTGATTGAAAGAAATTATTCCTAACGGAGACATGAAAAACTGCAGATGCTGGAATCTGGAGCAAAGCCAAACTGCTGTAGGATCTCAATGGATCAGGCAAAATCTGTGGAGGGAAATGGACAGTCAGTGTTTCTGATCAAGATCCTTCATCTGGACTTAGACGAGAATAGAGAGGAGATAGCCAGTATGAAGTGGTGGCGGGTGGCAAGAGCTGGCATGTGATAATTGTATTCAGGTGAGGAGGGGTGGATTGGTGGATGGAATTAAATGAGGGAGAAAGAGGTGGAGATAACAGCAGAGACTGGGACATAGTTGGTGGAAGTAACTAGCGACTGCAGATAACTAAATCTGATGGGAAAGGCATAGGAAATGTGGGATCAAATAGGGAGCTTGAGCAGACAGGAATAGTGGGGGAAGGGATCCCGATGGGAGGAGTATGTGGATTATGGGCAAATGGAGGGGATGCGTGAGAGGGGGAAGGTGCAGTGGGAAAGAGGGGTGTGAGTGGGAGGGTCTGGGTGTTGAGAGGGAGTGAAGGGAAACAGGATATCTGAAATTAAAGAATTCAATGTTCATGTCATCAGGTTGTAGACCACTGCGATGGAATATGAGATGCTGGCTTTTAGTTGGCCTCACCTTGGCAGTGGAGGGGGCTGAGGACAGACAGGTCAGTGTGGAAATGGGGAGGGGAATTGAAATGGCTAGCAATCATGAACTCCAATTGGCCTGCAGGTACAGCAGGCAGTGAAGAAAGCCAATGGAATGTTGGCCTTCATAATAAGAGGAGTTGAGTATAGGAGCAAAGAGGTCCTTCTACAGTTGTACCGGGCCCTGGTGAGACCGCACCTGGAGTACTGTGTGCAGTTTTGGTCTCCAAATTTGAGGAAGGATATTCTTGCTATTGAGGGCGTGCAGTGTAGGTTCACTAGGTTGATTCCCGGAATGGCGGGACTGTCGTATGTTGAAAGGCTGGAGCAATTAGGGTTGTATACACTGGAATTTAGAAGGATGAGGGGGGATCTTATTGAAACATATAAGATAATTAGGGGATTGGACACGCTAGGGGCTGGAAACATGTTCCCGATGTTGGGAGAGTCCAGAACAAGGGGCCACAGTTTAAGGATAAGGGGTAGGCCATTTAGAACGGAGATGAGGAAGAACTTTTTCAGTCAGAGAGTGGTGAAGGTGTGGAATTCTCTGCCTCAGAAGGCAGTGGAGGCCAGTTCGTTGGATGCTTTCAAGAGAGAGCTGGATAGAGCTCTTAAGGATAGCGGAGTGAGGGGGTATGGGGAGAAGGCAGGAACGGGGTACTGATTGAGAGTGATCAGCCCTGATCGCATTGAATGGCGGTGCTGGCTCGAAGGGCTGAATGGCCTCCTCCTGCACATATTGTATATTGTCTATTGTCTATTGTCTATTGCAATCATGAACTCCAATTGGCCATGGTCGACAGAGAGGTGAGGGGTTTGTCAAAATAGTTGCCTGGTCCCCGCTTAGTCTCACCTATGTAGACAAGGTCACATTGAGAGCACTGAATGGAAAAGACGAGGTTAGCGGAGTTGCAAGAGAATCTCTGCTGCACCTGGAAGAGCCAGTTGGATCCCTGGAGGGAGGTGAGGGTGTGAGGGACGCCAAGGCGGAGGGACATGTGCAGCACTTTGGTCAACGTGGGTTGTTTTTAAATGTGCTATACAAATAAAATTGACTTGACTTGACTTGACTTAACATTGAACATACAGGATGTACAACGCGCTCTGCGAAGGGTCAACCCACACAAGGCTGCAGGCCCGGATGGAGTTCAAGGAAGGGTACTTAAGGACTTTGCTGAACAGTTGGCTGAGGTATTCACCAGGATCTTTAACCTGTCGTTATTTCCGGCTAAGGTCCCCAAGTGCCTGAAGTCGGCTACCATAGTGCCGGTGCCGAAAAAAGCAGAAATCACCAACCTGAACAACTACCGTCCGGTTGCCCTAACTCCTATAATCATGAAGTGCTTTGAAAGGCTGGTCCTCTCACACATCAAATCCAGCATCCCTGCCTCACTGGACTCGCATCAATTTGCATACAGGGCAAACAGATCAACAGAGGATGCCATCTCTCTGGCTCTTCACACTGTCCTGACTCACTTGGAGAGACAGGGCACGTACGTGAGGATGCTATTCATTGACTATAGCTCTGCCTTCAACACGGTCATCCCCACCAAGCTCATCACCAAACCCCACCAAGCTCATCACCAAACTCCACCAGCTAGGCCTCAGCTCGTCGTTATGCGACTGGATCCTGGACTTCTTGATGGAGCGACCGCAGGCAGTGAGAATGGGCCCGCACCTGTCCTCCACTATCACCCTGAGTACCGGCACACCACAGGGCTGTGTTTTGAGCCCCATGCTCTACTCCCTGTTCACACACGACTGTGTTCCTGCATTCGACACCAACACCATTGTCAAGTTTGCAGACGACACAACGGTGATCGGGCTGATCACCAACGGTGATGAAACAAACTACAGAGCGGAGGTGCAGAACCTGGCGGACTGGTGCTCAAATAACAACCTGTTCCTAAACACCTCTAAGACCAAGGAGCTGATCATCAACTTCCGTAGATCACACAACGGGGAATACGCCCCGATCTTTATCAATGGGGACAGTGTGGAGAGAGTGTCCAGCTTCAAGTTTCTGGGCACTCACATTTTGGAGGATCTCACATGGTCCACGAACATCACTGCACTGGTCAAGAAGGTGCAGCAACGACTGTTCTACCTGAGAACACTGAAAAAGTCTGGTCTGCCCCAACAGCTGCTGACGACCTTCTACCGCTGTACCATAGAGAGCATCCTAACACATGGCATCGCTGTGTGGTATCTCAGCTGCACGGAAGCAGAGAGGAGAGCTCTTCAGCGGGTAGTCCATAGAGCTCAGAAGACTATCGGAACACAGCTACCAGCCTTGGAGGGCATCTACAACACACGATGCCTCAGAAAAGCCACCATCATTCACAAAGACTCCTCACACCCCTGCAATAGTCTGTTCGAAATTCTACCATCGGGCAGACGATACAAGGTTTTCTACGCCCGCACCTCCAGACTCAGGAACAGCTTCATCCCCAGGGCCATAGTTTTTATAGCACATCTGTCAAAGTTTGAGAATCTTTGTGGATCTGCCAAATGTTCTCAGATGCCTAAGGAAATAAATATACTGATGTGCTTTCTTGATCACCACATTGGGGAGCAGGTTTGGTTGCTGTTGATATGGGTGCCAAGGAACATGAAGATGTCAACTGTCTCGACAGCAGCTGCATTGATGAGGACAGAGTTGGGTTCATGCCTCTCTTTCCTTGGGGCAATAACGATTTTTTGTTTTGATGACATTAAGGGCTAGGTTATTGTCCTGACACCATGGCACAAGGTTTCCGATGAGAACATCTATGTCAGGATGCCATTTGTTGACTACAGCTCAGGCTGCAACACCATTACATCGAATAAACTTACCCCTAAGCTTCTGGATCTTGGCCTTGGGATCTCCATCTGCAACTGGCTTCTGGACGTCTTGACTGGCAGATTTAAGTTGGTTAGAATTGGACATCAAATTTCCTAACCCTGACCCTCAACACGGGTGGCCCTCAGGATTGTGTGCCCAGACGTTTGCTCAGCACCCTGTACACCCATGGATATGTACAGTGCCTTCTTGATCCCTTTCTCTCAGTTTCTCCCCTACACCACATCCATTCCTGAGGAGAGGTCTTCCACAGCAGGACAAGGGAGATGTCCTCCCTCAGGAAATGAGGCCACCGCTCACTGTTATTAATGGTGCTGTCAACCACATTGTTTTACAGATGCAGTGCAGAAACGGGCATTTTGGCCTATCGAGTCTGCACCGACCATCAATCTGCCGTGCAATAGTTCTATCCAACACACTAGGGATAATTTCTCGAAACTATTTCACCTGCAAACCTGTACGTCTTTGGAATGTGGCAAGAAACTGGAGAACTCAGAGAAAACACATAGAGAAAACATATAAACTCCATACAGATATAACATCCTCAGTCAGTATTGAAACTGTGTCTCTGAAGCTGAAAGGCAGCAACTCTACCGCGACACCATTGTGCTGCTATTGTGCCATGTCTTCCATTTCTCATACACTGTACCTGCTCTACCCCCATCTAACCAGAGAGAACAGGGATGTAGTCACCTTGGCTTAATGTTGTATGTTCTAATTAAAATGTGAATTTTGAATATATCTGTTCAGCTTGATCTTAAAACACCCCTTCCTCAGTGAAATTAAAACTGCCAGCACACTGAAAGCAATAGTGAATGTCATTGTGAATATCTGACTTTGCTTAGAGGTCGATCTGCAGATATAAAATGTTGTTCACATTTTCCAAGTGCTTTGTTTACATCAGTGGCTGACAGCCTAATCAATGAAGCAGACCCTGTTTCTCACTCCCTCAGATTGGCGCAGTTGTGTGGATTTAACTTTATTCTTGTCCATTGCCAGTAAAGAAACTAAACAGTTGCAACATAAAATAAAAGCAGAAATGCTCATGCAATAGCTGCAGAGAGAGAAAAAGAGAGTCAATGACCTTTCACTCGAACTGGGAAAAGTTTGGAATACAAGTTTTAAATTGCAGAGAAAGTGGAGAGGCTTGAAATTGCAGAAACAGCTGGTGAGAACAAAAGGTCAGTGAAGGGATTGGGAATGGAATGTCCTTTTGTCAACTGATAAAGGACCATGAAGGATAATGAATAACAAATAACATACCTAGTGTAAATAAATGGGGGGAATATAACTCCTGGAATTACTATAAGTGCAGGGAGAAAAAGGGAAAAAAAGTGTTTGGTTAAATTTGGCACGTTCACAGAGCAAGTTCACAAACAAAAAATCTTTCAGTGATGGAATAAGCAATCGGAGAAGAAGAATTATGATTATCTTCCACCGGAACAGTGGAATTAAAAGAAATTAAAGATCATTCGTACTAAAGTGTAAACTGGATAATTATACTGCACAGAGTCACATGCCTCAGGCAGAGCAGCAAGAGGATATCATTGATAATGAAACTTGATAGGATATCATTCAACTAGGATGCTCACAAAAACTTTTAATTGCATGAAAGTAATTTAAATAAGCAGATCACTGATGTTGTTGAGAATGTAGTTGCTCTTCGTACAGTTCTGGTGAAAAATTATCGCCTTAAATGTTAACTCTGTTTTTTTCTCTTCACATGTGCTGACTGACCTGCTAAGCAATCCAGCATTTTCTGTTTCCATGTGCAAAATTAGTGTAGAACATTGAACGGTACAGCACAGGAACAGGCCGTTCGGCCCATGATGTCTGTACTGAGCATTATACCTACATGATCCATATCCCTACATTGCCTGCATACACATGCGCCTATCTAAAAGCCTCTTAAATAGCACGGTCATATCTGCTTTCATCAACATCCTGGTAGCATGTTTCAGACACCCACATCTCTGATTTAAAAAATTGCCCTGCTCATCTCCTTTAAACTTTCCCCCTCTCAATTTAAAGCTGTGTCCTAGTCTTTGTCATTTGGAGGAAAAAAATTGCCTCTATCCTATCTATGCCTCTCCTATGTTTATGACGTTTATTATTAAGTTCTTCCCTCTGTCCCTGAAGCTTCAGAAAATAAATCCATGTTTGTACATTTTCTCCTTATAGCTAATATGCTCCAATCCAGCAGTGTCCTGGTAAAACCTTTTCTGCACCCTCTCCAAAGCCTCCACATCCTTCCTGCAATGGCACAACCAGAACTGAATAGAATATTCCAAACGTGACCTAATCAAAGTCCTAAAAAGCCGCAATATAACTTCCTGACTCAATGGCCCAACCAATGAAGGCAAGCATACCACATGCTTTCTTTACCACTCTATCTACTTGCATTACAACATAAGTCACCATGGATCCCATGCATCTTATTCTTCTGCATCAGCCTACCACAAGGGTCCTTGTCAAATGCCAGCTAAAGTCCAGGTAGACAATATCCATGGCCCAACATCATCAATTACCATCCTCATCTCCTAAAAGAACTCAATCAAATCAGAACGGCATGACCTGCTCTGCACAGCCATGCTGACCACCCAGAATTAGTTCAGTCTCTTCCAAATGCCAGTAATTCTTATCCTGAAGAATCCTCTTTAAGAATTTCTGTACCACTGATGTGAGACTTACTGGCCTATAACTTCCTCAATGTTTCCTATTTTAAGCAAAGAAACAACATCTACAGCATCTTCACCTGTGAGTAGAGAGGATATATGGACCTTCATCTAGGCCCAGGCAATCTCCTCTCTTGCCTCTCTCAACAACCTGTTCCATCAGGCCCTAGGGGATTATCCACTTGTCTTCACGAGTCTGAACACCTTTTTCTTCTCAATCTCAAACTGCCCTGGCATATTAGTATTCTCCAAACTGATCTCACCGTCCTCCATTAACTTATCCTCAGTGAAGACCAATGCAAATTACTCATTTAGCACCTTGCCTACATCTTTGGATGCCAAAAAATTAGTTCCCCCTGTCTCTGAAGCTTCAGAAAAGCAATCCATGTTTGTTCAATCTCTCCCTATAGTTAATATCCACCAAACTAGCATCCTTCTTTATCCTCAAATAAGGATAATTTATAATTTAAGGATAATATTAAATTATTATCTCTCTCCATATTTACCTTCTTGTTTTAATGTTCAAATAAAGTGCCTTGGGATTTTCTTTCATCTTACATTTCATGGCCCCTTTAGCCCTCCTAATTCCCTGCTTGAGTTCTTTCTACTTATGTTATATTCCTAAAAACCCCTATCTGATTTCATTTTCCTAAACCTTACATAGGTATTTTTCTTGGTGACTAGGACTCTGCAATGGACCCGAATGAATACATCACTGTTATTATCGTCTTCCTAAGGAAATGTGTGGAGGATTGTGTTCTCACAAGAACTATCCGAGTGTTCCCCAACCAGAAGCCTAGGATGAACCAGGAGGTCAGTGCATGCTTTGATATGGACAACACTGATGTGCCTTCACGGGCCCTCATAGCCCCTGATGGTGTTACAATCTCAGTCGCAGAGGCCGACATTAGAAGATCTTTCAGGGATGAACCCTCAGGAAGCATCTGGATCTGATGGTATACCTGGTCATATTCTTAAAATCTGCGCAGACCAACTGGCTGGAATTTTTGCAGATATTTTCAACCTCTCATTACTGAGGTCAGAGGTTCCCACCTTCATTAAAAGGGCATCAATAATACTCAAGGGCTCAAGAAAAGTAAGGTGCTGTGCCTCAATGACTATCGACCGGTGGCGCTAACGTTCATCCATGGTGATAAAGTGCTTTGAAGGTTGATTATGGCGCATATTGACTCCGACCGCGACAAGAACCTGGACCCACTATAATTTGCCTAGTGCCACAAAATTTCAATGGAGGATACAATCTCACTGTCTCTCCACTGCCTATTATGTTCATTTTAAACAGGCAAAGATTTATGGGACAGAGCCAAATCACCCCATCCTCTGCTGACTCTATCATAGAAATTAGATCTGCTTTCACAAAGGTGGAATCTTGGAAAGTGTCCAGCCCGAATGGAATCCATGGAAGGAATCTAACAGTGTGTGGCAACTAATTGTCCACAGTCTTTGTTGACAACTGCATGTTCTCACTTCAAACAGTTTACTTTCATATCATATCATATCATATATATACAGCCGGAAACAGGCCTTTTCGGCCCACCAAGTCCGTGCCGCCCAGCGATCCCCGTACATTAACACTATCCTACACCCACTAGGGACAATTTTTACATTTACCCAGCCAATTAACCTACATACCTGTACGTCCTTCACTGCTCCATTGTTTCAGTCCCCATGAAAAGTAAAGTGAAGTGATCTGTCTCAATAACCACTGTCCGAAGGTATCACAAAATGCTGGAGTAACTCAGCGAGTCAGGCAGCATCTCTGGAGAGCAGGAATGGGTGACATTGTGGGTCGAGACAGAAGGGTCTCGACCCGAAACGTCACCCATTCCTTCTCTCCAGAGATGCTGCCTGACCCGCTGAGTTACTCCAGCATTTTGTGATACCTTCGATTTGTACCAGCAGCTGCAATTATTTTCCTACACAATAACCACTGCCCGATAGCTTGAACATCGACCACTGTGAAATGCTTTGAAAGATTGTTAATAGTCTACATCTGCACCAATCTTCTGTACAATCTAGATCTCTTGCAACTTATGTTCAGGGAAAATAGGTCCATGGAGAATGCTAACCCCCTTGCATTACATTCAGTGCTTGATCACATTAACAGTAAGAACCTTCAACATTAATGTTCCTCAGGGGTTTGTGTGCTCAGTCCCCTGCTCGACTCTCTATACACCCATGATTTTGTGGCCAAGTACATCTCACCAACTGATCCTTAAGTTCGGCGATGATACCACAGTTGTTAGCCAGATGGACAATAGTGATGAGCCAGAGTACAGGATCGAGATCGGACACCTTGTGCATTGCTGTCAGAAAAACATTCTAGCCATTAATGTCAGCAAGATGAAATAGACAATGGACAATAGGTGCAGGAGTAGGCCATTCGGCCCTTCAAGCCAGCACCACCATTCAATGTGATCATGGCTGAACATTCTCAATCAGTACCCCGTTCCTACCTTCTCCCCATACCCCCTGCCTCCGCTATCCTTAAGAGCTCTATCTAGCTCTGTCTTGAAAGCATTCAGAACATTGGCCTCCACTGTCTTCTGAGGCAGAGAATTCCACAGATTTACAACTCTCTGACTGAAAACGTTTTCCCTCATCATTCTAAATGGCCTACCCCTGATTCTTAAACTGTGTCCCCTGGTTCTGGACTCCCCATACATTGGGAACATGTTTCCTGCCTCTAACGTGTCCATCCCCTTAATAATCTTAAATGTTTCAATAAGATCCCCTCTCATCCTTCTAAGTTCCAGTGTATACAAGCCAAGTCGCTCCAGTCTTTCAACATACGACAGTCCCGCCATTCCGGGAATTAACCTAGTAAACCTATGCTGCACACCCTCAAAGCCAAGAATATCCTTCCTCAAATTTGGAGACCGAAACTGCACACAGTACTCCAGGTGCAGTCTCACTAGGGCAACTGCAGAAGGACCTCTTTGCTCCTGTACTCAACTCCTCTTGTTATGAAGGCCAACATTCCATTGGCTTTCTTCACTGCCTGCTGTACCTGCATGTTTCCTTTCAGTGAATGATGCACTTGGACACCCAGATCTCGTTGTACGTCTCCTTTTCCTAACTTGACACCATTCAGATAATAATCTGCCTTCCTATTCTTACCACCAAAGTGGATAACCTTACATTTATCCACATTAAACTGCATCTGCCATGCATCCGCCCACTCACACAACCTGTCCAAGTCACCCTGCAACCTCATAGCATCTTCCTCACAGCTCACACTACCACCCAGCTTTGTGTCATCTGCAAATTTGCTAATGTTACTTTTAATCCCTTCATCCAAGTCATTAATGTATATTGTAAATAGCTGCGGTCCCAGCACCGAGCCTTGCGGTACCCCACCTGTCACTGCCTGCCATTCTGAAAGGGACCCATTTATCCCCACTCCTTGCCAACCAATTTTCTATCCATGTCAGTACCCCAGTACCATGTGTTCTAATTTTGCCCACTAATCTCCTATGTGGGACCTTGTCGAAGGCTTTCTGAAAGATAAGTTACACTACATCCACTGACTCTCCCCTGTCCATTTTCCTAGCTACATCCTCAAAAAATTCCAGAAGATTAGTCAAGCATGATTTCCCCTTCATAAATCCATGCTGATTCGGAACGATCCTGTTTCTGCTATCCAAATGCTCCGCAATTTCGTCTTTTATAATTGACTCCGGCATCTTCCCCGCCACTGACTGATGTCAGACTAACTGGTCTATAATTTCCTTTTCTCTCTCTCCCTTCTTTCTTAAAAAGTGGGATTACATTAGCTACCCTCTAATCCACAGGATCTGATCCTGAATCTACAGAACATTGGAAAATGATCACCAATGCGTCCACGATTTCTAGAGCCACCTCCTTAAGTACCCTGGGGTGCAGACCATCAGGCCCTGGGGATTTATCAGCCTTCAGTCCCATCAGTCTACCCAATACCATTTCCTGCCTAATGTGAATATCCCTCAGTTCCTCCGTCATCCTAGGATCTCTGGCCACCAGAACATCTGGGAGATTGTTTGTATCTTCCTTAGTGAAGACAGATCCAAAGTATTGGTTCAACTCATCTGCCATTTCCTTGTTCCCCATAATAAATTCCCCTGCTTCTGTCTTTAAGGGACCCACATTTGCCTTAACTATTTTTTTCCTTTTCACATACCTAAAGAAACTTTTACTATCCTCCTTTATATTATTGGCTAGCTTACCCTCGTACCTCAACTTTTTTCCCCGGATTGCCTTAGTCAATAGTTTCCTGTTGACCAAAGGAAGTGACATAACCCTCTCCTCGTCAATGGAACTTCTGTACAGATGGTCGACAGCATCACGTTTCTTGGCATCCATATCACTAGCAACCAAACTGGTCACTGCATACAGATGTGATAACAAGAAAGCTCGTCAGCATTTTAACTTTAAGAGGCCTCTGAGAAGATTTGGCATGTCTGTGAGGATTCTCTCGACCTTCTACAGATGCACCACAGAAAGTCTTCTGATGGGTTGCATCTCAGTGTGGTTTGGCAACTACTCTGTGCTTGATCACCTAAACCTACAGTGAGGACGGAGGAAACCCAGTCCATCACAGAGTCATCAGTTCCTTCCATCCAACTCACCTTCACAGTACATTGCTTCAGGAAGGCTGGAGGTGTCACCAAGGATGCCTGCTTCCCTGGCCATTCCTTATTCTCCCTTCTACCTTCTGAGAGAAGACACATGGGCTTGAAAGCCTAGACCTCCAGACTTAAGATCAGCTTATTCCCCATGGCTATCAGACTCCTGAACCAATGACCTCTTTCCTATCTCCTTCTCAGAGGTGCTGCCATTTATTCCTACTCTGAACATTCCTACCCATTCCTACATCATTCAGTTACTCTATTATTGCATTTAGTACTTCCTGCACTATATTCTGATGTCTTACACTTGTTGTGTATTTATTGTTGTATTTATCCTTACGGTAAACTGTTTATCTTTGAGCTTCATTCGAACAAGGAACTTAATTCAACCCTAGCGTTTGTGACAATAAACTAATCCGAATCTGAATCTGAATGAACGCGAACAGGGTGCTGGTTATCCGAGAAACTTCAAGTGCTGTCTGTGGGACTTACACACTTGCGTCCCAAGATAGTCACAGGCCTTTTCCCGGGGTAGGAAAATCTAAATGGAGAGGTCATGGATTTTATGTGATGATTTTATAGCGGTGTGAGGGACAAGTTTGTCCACGCAGAGGGTGGTGGTCACATGGAACCATCTCCAGAGCGGTATCAGAGACTGATACAACTGCAACGTTTAAACTATATTTGGACAGGTAGATGGATAGGAAAGGTTTAGGAGAATATGGGCCAAGCGCTGGCATATGGCATTAGCCAGATTGGCCATCTTGGTCAGCATGGACCCGAATGGGGCCGAAAAGTCTGTTTCCGTGCTGCCGGTTATTGCAGTGCTACAAGTTTGCTTCCCTCGTCCGTCCCGCGTCCATTCATTCCGCTGAAAAAAATGATCGACGCCGGGGCAAGGCAACGTATTTATTGTAGGGCACGGGAAGAGGCAAAAAAAACACTTTCAAGCGGTTCTCTTTGACCCGACAGTAAATATTTTCCTTATCTTTTGTCTTTTATTTGTTTGACTGGTTCGCCAACAAGAAATAAACGACACAACGGTCTGGACGACAAGAGATAAATATCTCATTTGTGATATAAGAAAATAACTGCAGATGCTGGTACATATCGAAGGTATTTATTCACAAAATGCTGGAGTAACTCAGCAGGTCAGGCAGCATCTCGGGAGACGTTTCGGGTCGAGACCCTCATTTGTGAGCAACATTAGCCGATCACTTTGCATAAAAGTGCAAGTGAAATGATACTATGTGTAGGTATAAAGTTTACAATCTGGCACTTGGTGGAGCAGCAATCGAGTTGCTGCTTTACCACGTTCGATCCTGATTTCGGGTGCGTCTGTACGGAGTTTGTACGTTCTCCCCGTGACCTGCGTGGGTTTTCCGCGGGTGCTCCGGTTTCCACCCACACTCCAAAGACGTACAGATTGGCCGGCTAATTAACTCCAATTTAAAATTTGTAAATTGTCCCTCGTGGGTAGGATCGTGTACGGGGATCGTTGGTCGGCGCGGACTCGATGGGCCGAAGGGCCTGTTTCCGCGCTGTGTCTTTAAACTAATCTAAACGGTGCACAATTTGCAAGAAAAAAAGATTGATTGGCAAACAGGGGCACCAATACATGCAGACTGTGAAAAGGGCGTGAATATTAAATATTACTCTGCACAATGCCTGTCTTGTCAAAGGGTCGGGTCTGGCTACATTCACGCCAACAGTGGCTTCAGAAGCCTTGAACTTGAAATTTCGTCGGCTGAACTGCATCAACTGGAATTGAACTAAGTGGCAACAGGAAATGCCGCGAGTCGGTAATCCTAAACTCCCACGGTGATTAGCTGTTGCTAATGTTGGCTCACGCGTAATCCGTGTGGAAATCTCCCAGCCGGGGATACTTACCGTGAGATATGGAAGACTGATTTGTGAATTATATCTGCTCATTCAGATTTCTAGAGCTCAAGCGACGTTTAGTTCCATTGTGACCACAGGCAGAAAACTGTGCAGTATAATTGCGAAGTTAAGCAGTCCGAAATTAACCTCAAATCAGTCTTGCATTTTAAATTCCAATTATTTATCTGTTTTAAAGAAGCAAGAACATGCTTGCCGATGCTCTGTTCGGGGGTCGCTGTCACCCAACGTCAACCAATGGCTGATGTCGTCTGAAGAAGCGTCTCGACCGGAAACGTCCCCTATTCCTTTTAGACAATAGACAATAGACAATAGTGCAGGAGGAGGCCATTCGGCCCTTCGAGCCAGCACCGCCATTCAATGTGATCATGGCTGATCATTCTCAATCAGTACCCCGTTCCTGCCTTCTCCCCATACCCCCTGACTCCGCTATCCTTAAGAGCTCTATCCAGCTGTCTTTTGAATGTATTCAGAGAATTGGCCTCCACTGCCTTCTGAGGCAGAGAATTCCACAGATTCACAACTCTCTGACTGAAAAGGTTTTTCCTCATCTCCGTTCTAAATGTCCTACCCCTTATTCTTAAACTGGTTCTGGACTCCCCCAACATTGGGAACATGTTTCCTGCCTCTAACGTGTCCAACCACTTAATAATCTTACACGTTTCGATAAGATCTCCTCTCATCCTTCTAAATTCCAGTGTATACAAGCCTAGTCGCTCCAGTCTTTCAACTCACTCCTCCTCCTCACTCACCACATTCAAAACATCACTGAAGTCTCACCTGTTCAGTACTGCCTTCAACCACTGAAGGTCACCTCACCTTCTGTCTCCTTTCTCTGTTCGTTTACTTATTTATCTATTTATTCACTTCTCTATGTTCTATAAATCCCTGTAAAGCGTCTTTGAGTGTATGAAAAGCGCTATATAAATGTAATGCATTATTATTATTATTATTATTATTATTATTATATGATAGTCCCGCCATTCCGGGAATTAATCTAGTAAACCTACACTGCACGCCCTCAATAGCAAGAATATCCTTCCTCAAATTTGGAGACCAAAACTGCACACAGTACTCCAGGTGCGGTCTCACTAGGGCCCTGTACAACTGCAGAAGGACCTCTTTTCTCCAGGGATGTTGTTGACCCGCTGAGTTACTCCAGTTTGGGGTTTTTTGTCCATCTTCGGCGAATGATTCATTTCCATTATCGCGATCCATTGATCCACAGACAACGAAATTCACCCTTCACACTGGACCTTCCCTGGTTTATAATGAAAGCGGTAAACGAGCTCCTTGCTACCCTCACAGCTCACCTCACTCAACCAAAACAGTGATACTAGCTCATTCCGGGAGGTTATTTACTCCAGAAGGCTCCCGCATCTTCGCCCTATGCGTTTAAATCCAGGCTGTCGGTGTTCAGGCCGCAGCCGGCGCTGGGCGAAATTCCGCAGCCCGCGTTTCCTTCTGATGGGAAAAAGGCTGTGACAAAACTCTTGCATTTGTCGGGAGTTTGCGGATGGGGGCGATATTCTTCCAGTGCAGATGTGAGTGGTTGTAAAACAAGACGGATGCCAAGGAGATCGCGAGCTTCTCTTGGATGCAATAAACGAGACAAATTTCACTGTTTAACAGCCACAAAATGCTGGAGTAACTCAACGGGTCAGGCAGCATCTCTGGAGAAAAGGAATATGTGACGTTTCGGGTCGAGACCCTTCCTTATTCAGATTTCAGAGTCTGAAGAAGGACTCGACCCGAAACGTCACATTCAATTTCTCCACAGATGCGGCCTGACCCGTTGAGTTACTCCAGCATTTTGTGCCTATCGTCGGTGTAAACCAGCATCCGCAGTTCCTTCCTAGGCTTTTCACTACTTCCCGGCCAAGTATATCGAAGAAGGGCACTAAGCAACTCCAAAGTTAAAATCAAAGTAACTAACAATGTTGTCCATCCGACAGCAGTTGATTGCAAAATCTGTTTGGGTGATGTTGCCGTGACCCGAGTCGTGGTTGTGCATCTGCTCTCCTTCCGTTCCCTTGCTGTGACTTCGCACCTTGCGAGGAATGGCGGAACGCAGTGGGCCCGCTCAAGTTGTGTGTAACAGGAGTCGAGCAGGGGACCGCCAGCGGACTATAGCCCCCAGTTTAAATCCGAATCAGGGGAGATGGGCACAAATTGCTGCCGTAACTCGTCGGGACCGGCGGCATCTCTGGAAGGAAGGAATGGGTGACGTTTTGGGTCGAGAACTTGGGGATCCGGCCTGAGATTCTCGCTGCAGAATGTATTGGTAAAATTCCTTTCGATCCAGCGACAGTAGAAATGATCTCGATATACTGTCTCATACCTTGTTCATTCTTTTTTGAAGTATTCTGGATTTTGAAGGAAATGTTGAAGGAACGGCCGACATAGTTGGGTGATCAAAGACCATTGCTTTGTTTGTTTAATTGATTTAAATATATAACATGGAAACGGGTCCTTCCGCGCACCGAGACCACGCCGACCATCGATCACCGGTTCACACTCGTTCTGTTATTCCGCTTGCGGATACATTGCCTTCAGGCTGCGGGCAATTCACGGAGGCCAATTAACCGACAAACCCGCGGGAATTTTGAAATGTGGCAGGAAACCGGAGCACCCGGAAGAAACTCACGCGGTCACGGGGAGTACGAGCAAATAGAAACAATACGTGAAGTAAGAGCAGAGCTCAACGTCTCCGGCGCTAGGAGGCAGCAACTCTACATTTTTTAAAAAATACTAACACTGGAACATAAAATAATGGTCCGATTTCCTTTACAAAGTGTACTTGGTCGAAATGGACTCATCAAGGCTCTTGAAGACCTCCTACTCGGGGATGAGCATCTTGTGTTGCAGAAAGGTTACGAAAATATATATTTGTAACAACAATGAGAAACACAAGGCACAATTCATGATTGCAAGAGTCGAGAAGCTAAAAATAGGGAAGTAGATTTAAAATAACTGGAGCAGGGATTATAGCACTTTTCTTTTTTTGGGGGGGGGGGGGGGGGGGACTAGAGATTGTTAAGAGCCTGGAATTCGCTACCTGAATGGTCAGGAGAAACACGCGGTACTTCTCACCACAGTTAACGACCGCGAGGCTTAACAGTGAATTGGGCGTCGTGTTGCAATTGTTTTTTGCCCAGCGCATTATGATGTGCAGTTCATTGTTTCAGGGCGGAATATCAATCCCTGGACGAGTAAACAGGGAATATCAATCCCTGGACGAGTAAACAGCTCTGTGTAACGTCGCGAATCTACACTGCAGTTGGGAGTAGATAGTACAGCGCGCAGCCGAATAGACTGGAGAAACAATGTGTACAAATGAAATTATTTGACTGGGAGCACAGAGTTCTGTACTTTCCTTTCTCGTCGCCAATGGCACGAAGTTCTTGTAAATTCGCTACAATCCGTGTTACCAATTTGTGACTCTATGACTTTTCTCATAAAAAGACCCAAGACAAGGTGTCCCTCCATCTGACTAAAAACATCTAGTGTAGGAAGGAACTGCAGATGCTTGCGTACACCGGAGATAGATACAAATGCTGGAGTAACTCAGCGGGACAGGCAGCATCTCTGGAGAGAAGGAATGGGTGACGTTTCGGGTCGAGACCCTTCTTCATGGTCTCGACCCGAATCGTCACTCATTCCTTCTATCCAGATATGCTGCCTGTCCCGCTGAGTATTCCAGCATTTTGTGTCTATCTTAAATATATTTAGTGGTGGGCTTGGCGATCTTATATCAGAATTAATATATCATTATATCATAATTAATATCTTAATGATATCATGATATCATTATGATCTTATATCATAATTGAACGGACATTGATGTGTGCAAGTTGTGCCGAAGGGCCTGCTTCCACACTGTATCACTCTATGACTCTATGACTCTATAATGCTGTAGGTTTTGTAGAGAAGAACGCAGCCGTGTGCAGCACCATCTCGTTTTATTTGTTTGGCCCCAGCACCCTCATATTGCATTCCCATTGACTGTCTGACATTTTCTGCTTCACATCCTCAAACCACGGACCCCTTTGTACCGCAACATTTTGTAGCCTCAGTCCATCTCAATAATAAGTTGCCTTTTCACTCGTCCTTCCAAAATGTATAACCTCACATTTTCCCTACAGCGACGTATCTCCTCGTCCACTTAATCAACTAATCCACGCCCTATTTTAGGGAATGTTCATGTGATAGGTGCGAAATTAGGCCATTCAACCCTTCAAGACATTTCAGCGCGCAATATCTCGATGATGCTGAAATCGTCAGGATCTTCTACGTTTTGAGATTAAATATATATATATCTATATATATATATATATATATATATATTTAAATAATATGGCGGAGAGGCTCGACGAGTCGAATAGCCCAATTCTGCTGCTGAGTCTTATGGTTTGAGGGTGGGATATTGATTGAGAAGAGTGTAGATATCAGCCCGCTGACCAATCAGAACAGATGGTGCAGGTCAGCACCTTCCTGCGACACTGAGATAGGGTGTTGCAACTTGAAATATTTCTTAAAATACATAAATTATCTCCACTTTTGCCTATTCAGGTAAGAGAGTCAGGCCACTTTCTGCAGAAGTGGAATGTTTTTTTACTCTCGATGATACATAACATTCTGCCCTAAACACACACCACTAAAACATGATAACCTTGCACGTTGCTCTTGACAAAACGGTTGGTGCAATGCGCCTGCATGCCTTGAGCGACTATGTATCATTGGACGCGAGGATACTTGTGGCGAGCGGAATTCTAGAAGGGCGCTATATAAACGCCGGCTCAAACATTTTCAAGAAATCCTTGTGCTAATCCCCCGCCAGGAACGAATCTCACCGCAGTTTCTTGAGCACTCAAAGGGTGAATTTCAGGGGATTAAGATGTCGGCTCTCCCGCGGGTGGAGCCCGCTTGCGACGGAGCCGCGAAAAACGAGGCTTGTGATGCAACCATCATTTTCGAAAACAAATACGAGTTCTGCGGATACAATTTAAAGATCGCTCGTTTCATCAATGCTAACCTCGGCTTCTCGGCCTACGTCTGGGAAGCTGTAAGTTAACCCAACAATTGGAGTTTGCCGAAAGGCGACGTTTCCCATGTTTTATATTTACCACAGGTCAACATGCAGATGCTCAATACCCGAAATAACGCGCGGCAAGTCAGACAGCGTCCGTGTTGGAAGAAGCAGTCAAATATCTAGTCAGAACACTATTCCAACAAGATGCATTTTCACCTGATGACCAAAGGTTAACACCCTGAAATGTTAAGTCCTTTTCTCTCGCCTGGCCTATCGAATATTATTTTGCAGTTTTCTTTTTTCCCTTCAAGATTGCAACATCTGCAGTCTCTCGTGTCTCCAGGGGGAGTAAAATCTCGACGGTGTAGGTTTAAGGTGACAGAGGAAAGATTAGAAGCAACCTGGCGGAGAGGGTTTTCACATGGAAGGTGGCGTCTTTCTGGAACAAGCTGCCAGAGAAAGTGGTTGAGGCTGGTACAATAACAACAGTTAAAAGACAGCCGGACGTACATGGATAGGAAAGGTTTAGCGGGATATTGGCCAAACACGGGCAAGTAGAATTAGCTTAAATGGGGCATGGCCGAGTTGGGCGGAAGGGTCTGTTTACGTACGGTTTGACTCAATGACTGTATGTATTGGAGAATGCATACCTGCTGTAGTTTGACTCAGCGCTCAACTGCTGTTCGGATGTTCCAAGCACTGAAACAAAAAAAATGGTGTCGGGATATATGACCAAATCGGTGCATCCAGTCCACGTCTAACTGCACCTTGCCTTTGTCTCACATGATTAGGCTAAGCAATGGGCATTTATCATCATCATCATATATATACAGCCGGAAACAGGCCTTTTTTTTTTCGGCCCACCAAGTCCGTGCCGCCCAGTGATCCCTGCACATTAACACTAGCCTACACCCACTAGGGACAATTTTTACATTTACCCAGCCAATTAACCTACATACCTGTACGTCTCAACACTTGGGCTAAGGTGCGATGCAAGCTAATTGGAGCACGATTGCCGCTGCGATATTTTTTAAATATTGAAGCTTCAATTACTTCCCACTGAACCCTCATCGGCTGAGGCTCCTGGCCTCTGCTCGCAGTAAACAGATCCCCCTTCATCCTCTGGTCACTCTAAGTGCGAGAGGCATGGCGCGGGGAGCACAGTCCACCCGCCCACGCCCGAAAAGTGTAGGCATAGAATGTTTTCGCCACTTGGCTGGAGTAGTATAAACCCGCCAGAAAAACAGGCATAGTTCGTCCAGAGAGATCTAAGTCGTTGCTGCTGCTGCTGTAGCTGCGATGTGGACATATTGGTATGTAAAGGGGTGGGGCAGCGGGCTTTTGAATTTTGGGTGATGTGGTGCGGGCACCGTTTAGATCATTTTCTAGTGGCATATCTCTTCACAAGAAAGCGCAAACACATCTACCCGGTGCTCATTTTACAGAGTGCACAATGTAGTCTTATGTCTCTATAGCGAATATTTATCACATTCTCTGCCCCTGCATAACAGTAACGGCGGATTCAGATCATTTCCTGAATGAACTTCTTTACATCTTCCATTATTTCAGGGAATCGCTCTTTGCCGGTACTTTGAGAAGCAGAACGCCAATTTTACTGGGAAAACGGTGATTGAACTGGGATCGGGCACTGGGATCGTGGGGATCTTAACAACTTTACTTGGTAAGTGCACACCTGGGAAGCGAACTGAACTCCAGCGCCTCCTAATATTAACAAGGAATCTGGATAATAATGATGGGCATGCGGGTAGTGAGAATGGGGTGTTCTTGTTCAGGAATATTGGAGTTATCACTTCCCAGCTGGTAAATGTGTTTCGCGGGATTTAAGTCAGAGAACGTAAAAGTCAAGTCTGAAGGTGATGGTCTCACGAGAATCTGCACCTGTCGTGTCTTGTATAACAAAATCGTGTTCCGGGGCAGTTCGCTAGGTGTCAAGGAAGGTTAAAACTCTAACAACAACAACAACCTAGGCAACCAGGCCATGTTTTTTGTTCTATTCCTAATTAATATGATCGTCCTTTGCAAATGAGGGACTGGGTGGACCCTGGAAGTTAAACACGTCGCGAATCTATTTGACCTTTCTGCTAGTTTTAAGATAATGATTTATCCCATTCTCTTCTAAGTAAGTTTCAATACCGCCCGACATTGTGTATCCTAATCTTCTCCGTGATCAATGAAATTGAATGTAAAGAGAAATGGGGTTTCTCTTTTCTCTCGCTAGGTGGAGAAGTGACCATGACAGATAAACCTAACACCCTGAAGCAAATAGAAAACAACGTCTCCATCAACATCCCCTCTGCGTGCAGGCACCGGATAAATGTCCAGGCCCTGACATGGGGTGAAGACCACACCAGATTTCCCACCGATTATGACTTCATCTTGGGTTCTGATATTGTTTACAGCTCAATTAGCTACCCAGCGCTTGTGGAGACGTTGTGCCATCTCGCCCAGCAAGGAGCTACAATTTACCTCTCGTCCGAATTGCGAAAGATGAATGGTTCTCCTTCCTTCCACGACGACCTTCTACCTCGCCATTTTAATTGTCAGATAGTTGATAAGGTAGATGATAAAAATGTTATAGTGTATAAAATGACCAAAATTGGAACATATCCACGAGTGGCTGCTTAAACTAACAAAAAAGCTTCGGATCGTCTCAGCGAATCTTATAAGTTCTTGCTTTAAAAATAAATCAAATAACTAGCATTCGCTGAAAGATTTTATTCAATGTTTTTTTT
Source organism: Rhinoraja longicauda (assembly GCF_053455715.1). Lineage (NCBI taxonomy): Eukaryota > Metazoa > Chordata > Chondrichthyes > Rajiformes > Arhynchobatidae > Rhinoraja > Rhinoraja longicauda. The sequence continues at coordinate 9,463,204 of NC_135962.1, forward strand.
AATGTCGTATTTGACCCTTTTTGCTACTTAGCGATGGTAGTGTTTTATTTGTGTTGGTCAAGTGTTTGTTGGTTCTCTTTGGTAATTGGTTTAAAGACACACAGTAACGGTCGGAACATGGGGATCTGTGAATTTTTTCGTGCAAAAGACACAGGACTGGAGGAAACCGGTGGACCAGGCGGCATCTGTAGAGGAAAACATAGAGATGACGCTTCAGGACGGGGCCCTGCTTCGGACTGATGGAGTAGAAGGGAGATAGCTGGAAGAGAGAAGAGAAGGGAGGGGTGAGGGATGAGCTGGCAAGTGACAGGCTGACCCACGTGAGGAGGCTTCAATTGGCAGATAGGTAAGCTGGGGGAGAGAAGGGTGGAGGTGAGAAGTGGAGAGGATAAAAACTCGAAGCTTGTAGAATCCGACAAGGAAATTGGGAAGTGAAATGTAGGCCAGAGGGAAGGATGGCGAGTAAACTCAAGATTACTCAAGATTCCAGCAATTCCAGCAAAGAGAACCAACAAACACTTGACCAACACAAATAAAACACTACTATCGTCTCTTGTGTCTCCATTCACAAACATTGAGACGTTATTTGTGGACTGTTACCGGTAAAGTGGCCAGTGAATTGATGATTTTAGCCAAATCCGAATACTTCTTCAAGTGCCTTCAGCTCCATATTTATGACATTGACTTTAGCTGCGTTTTCCCTGCGACACCCCCCTTCGTTTTTTTGACGATTAATTTGGGGCTTTCCATGATTGTGCAGATTTCGAATCGGTGGTTGTCCTCTTTAAATAAATTACTTCTGTGAAGACTATTTAACTGTTTCTACGGTCGATACTCTACTTTCAATCTGCACATCACTTTCTGGGCTGAGTGCACTGTACGGGTTTTCCAATCTTGTTAACTGTAACACCCATTGTGACTGTTAGACAAATTACTTGAAATGTACGGGGTTTTTTTTTACAAAGGAGAACAGCTGAAGTTAACTGTCGACGTCAATTTCCTGTTTCCTGTATGTGGTTCAGGCATCATTCACAAGAGAGTTTGGGGGAGAGGGAGAACCGATGAATATCACAATGTTTGATCTCGAAATTATGGAAGAATAAATATATTTACGGTTTAAATCTTTAGGATGTTACGCCTCGGGCAATTTTATATTCAAAATGCTCCTGAACAATAAAACAAGTATCTACTATTGTTAAATTGTCCAGTGATTTAAAATAACTCCTGCTGGTAAGGTGTAATTTTGCGAAGTAATTTCGCTGTCCTCGGCAGTGAATGCATAGGACACCAGTGTCCTACCACGTATTCTAGTTAAAGGATAACCTATACTCCAGTTCTCGGATATTTAGTCTGAAGAAAGGTGTCTGAAGAAGGGTCTCGACCCGAAACTTCACCCATTCCTTCTCTCCCGAGATGCTGCCTGACCTGCTGAGTTACTCCAGCATTTTGTGAATAAATCGATTTTTACCAGCATCTGCAGTTATTTTCTTATACGCTGGCACTCCTGCTGGGTTACGCCAGCATTTTGTGTTTATCGCGGATAATCAACTTCATAAGGTTCCTGACGGCTGCTCGGCTGCTCAATGAGCTTGAGACGTTATAAGATCGGGCGTGAGGTGCAATTCAGCTGCAAAATAATTTCGATTTAAAGTCGAACTTTTTCCAAGTATGACAGGAAGTAAAAGGGGATGACCATTACTCTGCTCCTTGCTCCCCAACATTGTTTCCCTCTGATAATTTCCACTCTTAGTTCGACATCATACATTTGTTTTTCAATAGACAATAGACAATAGGTGCAGGAGTAGGCCATTCAGCCCTTCGAGCCAGCACCGCCATTCAATGCGATCATGGCTGATCACTCTCAATCAGTACCCCGTTCCTGCCTTCTCCCCATACCCCCTCACTCCGCTATCCTTAAGAGCTCTATCCAGCTCTCTCTTGAAAGCATCCAACGAACTGGCCTCCACTGCCTTCTAAGGCAGAGAATTCCACACCTTCACCACTCTCTGACTGAAAAAGTTCTTCCTCATCTCCGTTCTAAATGGCCTACCCCTTATTCTTAAACTGTGGCCCCTTGTTCTGGACTCCCCCAACATTGGGAACATGTTTCCTGCCTCTAATGTGTCCAATCCCCTAATTATCTTATATGTTTCAATAAGATCCCCCCTCATCCTTCTAAATTCCAGTGTATACAAGCCCAATCGCTCCAGCCTTTCAACATATGACAGTCCCGCCATTCCGGGAATTAACCTAGTGAACCTACGCTGCACGCCCTCCATAGCAAGAATATCCTTTCTCAAATTTGGAGACCAAAACTGCACACAGTACTCCAGGTGCGGTCTCACCAGGGCCCGGTACAACTGTAGAAGGACCTCTTTGCTCCTATACTCAACTCCTCTTGTTACAAAGGCCAACATTCCATTGGCTTTCTTCACTGCCTGCTGTACCTGCATGCTTCTTTTCATTGACTGATGCACTAGGACACCCAGATCTCGTTGAACTCCCCCTCCTCCTAACTTGACACCATTCAGATAATAATCTGCCTTTCTATTCTTACTTCCAAAGTGAATAACCTCACACTTATCTACATTAAACTGCATCTGCCATGTATCCGCCCACTCACACAACCTGTCCAAGTCACCCTGCAGCCTTTTTGCATCTTTTTCACAATTCACACTACGCCCCAGCTTAGTATCATCTGCAAATTTGCTAATGGTACTTTTAATCCCTTCGTCTAAGTCATTAATGTATATCGTAAATAGCTGGGGTCCCAGCACCGAATCTTGCTGTACCCCACTGGTCACTGCCTGCCATTCCGAAAGGGACCCATTTATCCCCACTCTTTGCTTTCTGTCTGTCAACCAATTTTCTATCCATGTCAGTACCCTACCCCCAATACCATGTGCCCTAATTTTGCCCACTAATCTCCTATGTGGGACCTTGTCGAAGGCTTTCTGAAAGTCAAGGTACACCACATCCACTGACTCTCCCCTGTCAATTTTCCTAGTTACATCCTCAAAAAATTCCAGTAGATTTGTCAAGCATGATTTCCCCTTCGTAAATCCATGCTGACTCGGAATGATCCCGTTACTGCTATCCAAATGCTCAGCAATTTCGTCTTTTATAATTGACTCCAGCATCTTCCCCACCACTGGTCTATAGTTACCTGTTTTCTCTCTCCCTCCTTTCTTAAAAAGTGGGAAAACATTTGCTATCCTCCAATCCACAGGAACTGATCCTGAATCTATAGAACATTGAAAAATGATCTCCAATGCTTCCACTATTTCTAGAGCCACCTCCTTAAGTACCCTGGGATGCAGACCATCAGGCCCTGGGGATTTATCAGCCTTCAGTCCCATCAGTCTACCCAAAACCATTTCCTGCCTAATGTGGATTTCCTTCAGTTCCTCCATCACCTTAGGTTCACCGGCCCCTAGAACATTTGGGAGATTGTGTGTATCTTCCTCAGTGAAGACAGATCCAAAGTAACGGTTTAACTCGTCTGCCATTTCTTTGTTCCCCATAATAAATTCCCCTGCTTCTCTCTTCAAGGGACCCACATTTGCCTTGACTATTTTTTTCCTCTTCACGTACTTAAAAAAACTTTTGCTATCCTCCTTTATATTATTGGCTAGTTTACCCTCGTACCTCATCTTTTCTCCCCGTATTGCCTTTTTAGTTAAGTTTTGTTGCTCTTTAAAAGAGTCCCAATCCTCTGTCTTCCCACTCTTCTTTGCTATGTTATACTTCCTCTCCTTAATTTTTATGCTGTCCCTGACTTCCCTTGTCAGCCACAGGTGTCTCTTACTCCCCTTAGAGTCTTTCCACCTCTTTGGAATAAATTGATCCTGCAACCTCGGCATTATTCCCAGGATTACCTGCCATTGCTGTTCTACCGTCTTCCCTGCTAGGGCCTCCTTCCAGTCAAATTTGGCCAGCTCCTGCCTCATACCTCTGTAATCCCCTTTGCTATACTGTAATACCGACACTTCCGATTTTCCCTTCTGCCTTTCCATTTGCAGAGTAAAACTTATCATGTTGTGATCACTGCCTCCTAATGGCTCTTTTACCTCTAGTCCCCTTATCAGATCAGAGTCTATCTCTTAAAATTTTCCCTTAATTTTAAGAGATAGACTCATTACCAGGATTGATTGATATTTAATTATCACATGTGACACTTCACAGTGAGAATTCTTTGTTTTGCATACCATACCAGAGTATGCAAAGAATCGCCATGTACAGGCGCCGACAAAGTCCCTCTTTGTTCTCCACCCCCTCCCCCCCACCCCCGTCCGCTGCCACCCTACGTCGAGTCCCCTCTTGCAGCTTGCGACGGCCCACCTCACTCTCCGACGGCCCACTTCACTCTCCGTCGTTTGCTCGTGAGTCCCTCCTCGTTATCACGGCGCGGGTCCCGTCGACGTCCCCGCCGGGCGAACCGGGCCTACTGGAGGGTTTGATCCGCTCGCCGGGAACACTCCCGGCCGCGCTGCTCATCGGGAACATGCTTTGCGCCTCCACCAATGTGCAGTTTCCTTCTGTTTGCATTTCCGCTCATCCAGCTTCCGGTTAAGTCTCCAATCACCAGTCTTCCAGTTTCTCAGCTTAGCCAATGTTTCAGGAGGTGACCCATTTTCTCACCCCATTAGCAGACATAATAGGCTCATCGGCCGTGCGTGTCCCAGTTCCTACACTTTTAGTTTCAATCTAGCTCCCTACTGCCAGAACCAGGCGACCCTGATTCTTCAGCTGATCATTACTCATGTGTCTTTAATATCTGGCACTTTAATATGATGCCTCCGCAATATACAATGTTGCCTTTGTCCATACATTCGTAAGAGCCATGTCCCTTCCTATGCTCTGCTTCACCCCCGCTTGCACTGGAAGACGCCAGGTACCCTGATGGAGGATATGATAATGTGCTCGAGTCTGTGAATTGCTTTTTGGGGTCAGTGACTGAAAGAAGCTTCTGCATTACAGTTTTGGGCCGCTAATGCTCGGTCCACACACAGCAGCCTTCCAACTCCACTTCTTACTTATCACAAATTTGCGGCAGCGCATTCGGTCGTATTCATGCCGATGTTTAGAGGATCCCATTCCACCTTACTTCCCCATACCCTTGAAACAGATTGTTTCCCTGCGTTAGTGATTTGAGTGTTTGTCCTGCATCTTGAATCTGGCTTTCAGCGACTCAGGCAGCATCTTTGGAGGGAATAGATTGGTGACATTTTTGGTCTGAACCCTTCTATGCTCCGAACCGAAATGTCGCTTGTCCATTCCACCCAGAGATGCTGCTTGACTCCCCCAGCACTTTGTATTTTGGTACAATATTAGACACGATTCATAAGAGCTGCATTTCATACAAGCTCCATAGCAGACGAAAGAGATTGGGTGACAACCCCGGAGAATTATTGAAACTTTGGTGAATTCACCTGGGAGCTACGACGTTAATGCGTGTCTAATCCTGTTGTTGCGTAATTTCAGACAACCGTGAAAACAACACAATCGGCAATACTTGATTCGTGTATAATTAGACGCAAAATCCGTAAAACGAAACAGATTGCGGGTAATTAAATCTTGCTCGGAAGCAGAATTTATTGAATATCATAGGGAGAGTATATTGCAGGAAATAGAGACACAGAGTATAAAGTCATGTAGCACGCAAGCAGGCCCATTTAGCCCAACTCGTTCATTGAATCTAACCTAGTTTCATTTACCCGCGTGTGGACCGTGTCTGTCTAAACCTTCCTGTCCACGCACTTGTCCAAATGTTTTTTAAATGTTGTTATTGTAGCTGTTTCAACTAATTTCCTCTGGCAGTTCCGTTTACTTATCACGCTCCATGTGAAGATTTCCTGACTAGCAGAAGGCAGAGTGGAAATAAAGAGGGAATTTTCTGCTTGACTGCCAGTGACTAGTGGTGTTCCATAGAAGCCAGTGTTCGGCCAGTTACTTTTCATGTTATGTGTTAATGATCTGGGTGATTAAATTGTATAAGAAAATAACTGCAAATCGATTTATTCACAAAATGCTGGAGTAACTCAGCAGGTCAGGCAGCATCTCGGGAGAGAAGGAATGGGTGACGTTTCGGGTCGAGACCCTTCTTCAGATTGATGTCAGGGGGCGGGACAAAGGAAGGATATAGGTGGAGACAGGAAGATAGAGGGAGATCTGGGAAGGAGGAGGGGAAGGGAGGGACAGAGGAGCTATCTGAAGTTGGAGAAGTCGACGTTCATACCACCGGGCTGCAAACTGCCCAGGCGAAATATGAGGTGCTGCTCCTCCAATTTCCGGCGGGCCTCACTATGGCACTGGAGGAGGCCCATGACAGAAAGGTCAGACTGGGAATGGGAGGGGGAGTTAAAATGCTCGGCCACCGGGAGATCAGTTTTGTTAATGCGGACCGAGCGCAGGTGTTCAGCGAAGCGATCGCCGAGCCTGCGCTTGGTTTCGCTGATGTAAATAAGTTGACATCTAGAGCAGCGGATGCAATAGATGAGGTTGGAGGAGGTGCAGGTGAACCTTTGTCTCACCTGGAAAGACTGTTTGGGTCCTTGGATGGAGTTGAGGGGGGAGGTAAAGGGACAGGTGTTGCATCTCGTGCGGTTGCAGGGGAAAGTGCCCGGGGTTGGGGTGGTTTGGGTAGGAAGGGACGAGTGGACCAGGGAGTTACGGAGGGAACGGTCCCTGCGGAACGCAGAGAGGGGAGGGGATGGGAAGATATGGACGGTGGTGGGGTCCCATTGTAGGTGACGGAAATGTTGGTGGATGATATGTTGGATCCGCTGGGTGGTGGGGTGGAAGGTGAGAACGAGGGGGATTCTGTCCTTGTTGGGAGTGGGGGGAGGGGGAGCAAGAGCAGAGCTGCGGGATGTAGAAGAGACCCTAGTGAGAGCCTCATCTATAATGGAGGAGGGGAAGCCCCGTTTTCTGAAGAACGAGGACATCTCAGAAGCCCTAGTGTGAAACACCTCATCCCGGGCGCATATGCGGTGTAGACGGAGGAATTGGGAGTAGGGGATAGACTTTTTGCAGGGGAACAGGTGGGAAGAAGTGTAGTCCAGATAGCTGTGCGAGTCGGTGGGTTTGTAGTAAATGTGGTAGTCTGGCGTGCTGACCTCTACCGGACCGAGGCCAGACGACAACTATCAGACACCTCTTCCTACCTATCCCTGGACCATGACCCCACCGATAAACACCAGACCTTTATCAGCAGCACCATCACTGATCTCATCATCTCCGTCGATCTACCCCCCCCCCCCCCCCCCCCCCCCCGGGCCTCCAATCTCATAGTTCCCCAGCCCCGCACTGCCCGATTCTACCTCCTACCCAAAATCCACAAACACAACTGTCCCGGCAGACCCATTGTCTCTGCCTGCTCATGCCCCACCGAACATATCTCTACCTACCTCGACTCCATCCTATCCCCCCTGGTTAAATCCCTCCCCACCTACGTCCAAGACACCTCACACGCTCTCCATCTCCTGGATAACTTCCGGTTCCCAGGCCCCCACTCCCTCATCTTCACCATGGATGTCCAGTCACTCTACATTTCCATCCCCCACAAGGATGGTCTCGAAGCCCTCCGTTTCTTCCTCGACCGTAGAACCAGCCAATCCCCATCGACCAACACCCTCCTCCGCCTAGCAGAGCTGGTTCTTACCCTCAACAACTTCTCCTTTGACTCCTCCCACTTCCTCCAAACCAGAGGTGTAGCTATGGGCATTCGCATGGGCCCTAGCTACGCCTGCCTCTTTGTCGGGTACGTCGAACAATCCCTGTTCCAGACGTACACTGGCCCCATCCCCGAACTCTACCTCCGCTACATCAACGACTGCATTGGTGCTACCTCTTGCACCCATGCAGAACTCACTGACTTCATACACTTCACCTCCAATTTCCATCCTGCCCTAAAATATACCTGGACTATCTCTGACATCTCCCTCCCGTTTCTGGACCTCACCATCTCCATTACAGGAGACAGAATAGTGACGGACATTTACTACAAACCCACCGACTCGCACAGCTATCTGGACTACACTTCTTCCCACCCGGTCCCCTGCAAAAAGTCTATCCCCTACTCCCAATTCCTCCGTTAACGCCGCACCCGGGATGAGGTGTTTCACACTAGGGCTTCAGAGATGTCCTCGTTCTTCAGAAAACGGGGCTTCCCCTCCTCCATTATAGATGAGGCTCTCACTAGGGTCTCTTCTACATCCCGCAGCTCCGCTCTTGCTCCCCCTCCCCCCACTCGCAACCAGGACAGAATCCCCCTCGTTCTCACCTTCCACCCCACCAGCCAGCTGATCCAACATATCATCCACCAACATTTCCATCACCTACAACAGGACCCCACCACCGGTCATATCTTCCCATCCCCCTCCCCTCTCTGTACACCTGCGCTCGGTCCGCATTAACAAAACTGATCTCCCGGTGGTCTAGCACTTTAACTCCCCCTCCCATTCCCAGTCTGACCTTTCTGTCATGGGCCATAATTGGAGGAGCAGCACCTCATATTTCGCCTGGGCAGTTTGCAGCCCGGTGGTATGAACGTCAACTTCTCCAACTTCAGATAGCTCCTCTGTCCCTCCCTTCCCCTCCTCCTTCCCAGTTCTCCCTCTATCTTCCTGTCTCCACCTATATCCTTCCTTTGTCCCGCCCCCCTGACATCAGTCTGAAGAAGGGTCTCGACCCGAAACGTCACCCATTCCTTCTCTCCCGAGATGCTGCCTGACCTGCTGAGTTACTCCAGCATTTTGTGAATAAATGGGTGATTAAATTGATGGCTTTGTGGCCAGATTTTCGAATGAAACAAAGATAGGTTGAGGGGTAGGTAGTGTTGAGTAAGCGGGAAGTCTGCAGAAGGACTTGAACAGGTTGGGCGAGTGAGCAAATAAATGGCAAATGGAATACAGCAGAGCAAAGTGTACGGCCAAGCACTTTGGTAGAAGGAATAAATGTGTAGAATATTTTCAAAATGGGGAGGGATTTAGAAATTGGAGGTGCAAAGGGACTTGAGAGTGCTGGTGCATGATTCCCAAAAAAATTAATTTGCAGGTTGATCGGTAGTAAGGAAGGTAAATGCAATTTTAGCATTCATTTCAACACGATCTGTTTGAAACTGGCCATATAGAGAAAGCCGTAGATAGAGTGGATGTGGAGAGGATCTTTTCAGGGGTGGTAGAGTCTAGGACCAGAGAGCACCATCTCCCAATCAAACCTATAGAATGGAAATGAGGAGGAATTCCGTTAGCCGAAGGGTGGTGAATCTGCAGAATTTATTGCCACAGACGGTTGTGGAGGCCAAGTGAATGGATGCATTTTACAAGCAGAGATTGATCGGTCCTTGATTATAAGGGCGTCAAAGGTTCCCGGGAGAAGGCAGGAGAATGGGGTTAGAGGAAACTAGATCAGTCATGATTGAATGGCGGAACAGACTCCATTGGCCAAATGGCCTATTTCTGCACATGTGTCATGATTTTATAATCTTTCAGCATGAGGTTCGTGCAGTGCATGGAGATCCCGCCTATGTCCTGGATGACATTGTTCTTGGAGAACAACGAATAACAAACATCTGCACCGCGTGCATGGCGAGCGATTAACCGCTAGGGTACGTTCATCTCTGCGTCGCGGACTGATAGACACACTGCAGTTCGCGTGAGTTAAGCGTCAGCGCCATCTCTAGTCGCAACATTGAGTTCAGATACGTTGACAAGTTGTTGAGAGGAAGAGGCACCTGACATTTCAACTTTACACCACGTATAGCAGGTGCATCTACACACTCCTTCAGTTAATTTGCGTGCCTTCATTCACTGCGTAGATAGGTGTTTTCTAATCGATTTTTAAATATTAAATGTATTTATTTTAGCGAGTTTTAAGTGTCTATATTAATCGTTTAATCAACATTTTAAAGGTAGATTTTTTTCCAACTTCTCCAACTTTTCATAGTCTCAGCGACACTTGGAATCAGTGAACAGATTGAAAACTCACTTCTATTTCATTCAACAAGGTTTAATGTTTTCATAATTGTACAGGGAGTGCGGTAGCAACACCAAGAGGAAGTGAAAGTGCGTGGCCATTTACCTGCAAAAAGTGCACTCTCAAATAATGTCTCCGGTTGCGTACCGTGAGAATTGAAATTAATGAAATTGAACAAATATAAACAGCGCCAAATGGAGCAGAATGCAGCCGGTGAAAGTCAGGGGAGGTTGCAACTCGGGATAAAATTGATCAAAAGAGGAACATATAATAAGCATCTGGCACACTAGAAAGCAAAGATGAATTTCTCCGACATGGACGATGTCTTGGATTTCACATGTGCATTACTAACCGCAGTATAGAACTAACTTATTTTAAACTGTATAACCCATTTATCATTCAATATAAAGTTAGAATTTGGTACTTATATGTTCATATAGGATTTGATTTAAACGGCGGCGTGATCTCCACTAAGAATGAGGACGTGTTTCAACGTGTATCAGTAATTTGAGGGCGAGAGGAAATGTAGAGAGGAACAAAACTAAAACTGCTATTCACCTAAGTTTTCAAAGAATTAGTAAACCCTGTGAATCTCAGAGTTTTCACAAGTTAAAAATATACGCCCCTCTTGCCCCAGTACCAAGAAACACCTAGTCCCCATCTTCTGGAGACTTTTTCGTTAGTTTGTAAATGTGATTTCCCTTGATTGAATGAATTAATTCGCTGTTGAACGTCTTTGGTAATGCCTCCTTGTGGAAATCCTCTGATCCCACCCTGGCGGGGAAGTTAGAACACAAATAAATGATTGTGTTTTCGCCGCAGAGATGCGTCAATGTTTTCACGAGACCAGGAACCTGTGTTGGGCTGTAGATGATGTCGGAACCAAGAACGATGTCGAAGTCTGCCGGGTAGTTTTCCTGGTCAGTGCCCCACATCAGGGTACCGACCTTTGCCCTATGTCTTGAGTGAGGCGGGATGTTGTCAGCAATGTTCTGTTCAATTTGCTGCAAAACATGTGGTTTGTCCGTCAAAGTGACATCTCCGCCTGAAAGAAAAAGTAAAACACTGTGGGATTCCACCCAGCACGAGTTAGAACATATTAAGGGAATATATAGATTAGAAGTCTAGAAAGAAAAGTTGCACCCTGGGCCTTTTCGCCCAGTGTCCTTGTGCCACGGAAATAACTGTAAGCAAGCCTAAAATACCGAGCACATGCTGTGACTCTATCCATTCTCGCCTCCGATTGTACCCTGGCGATTTGTCAGGTAAAATGATATTAGTGTTTTTAAAATGCACTCTTCGCTCTAATTTTATTTTTTGTATTGGTGCTTTAACCACATCCCTTTCCAGGAGGGACGGGCGAGGACGGCACTTTGGAACAGATGTGTAGGAACGAACTGCAGATGCTGGTCTAAATCGAAGGTAGACACAAAATGCTGGAGTAACTCAGCGGGACAGGCAGCATCTCTGGAGAGAAGGAATGGGTGACGTTTCGGGACGTGACCACTTTGGCATTCTACAGCGCTCGATTCTTCACGGTCCCAGTGGATGGTGTAATATTCGAGTTCCAAAATGCCGTAATTGATTAGCGGTTCAAACCGATTAACCCGAACGTGAGCCTTCTAGTTCAGAGACCAGAATAACGCATGCAACCTATCTGGTGTACACACACACGCACATAGACACTCAACCATCCACACTCACATTCACCCACACACTATCCCCAAACATACCTGAAATAAACACACATTCAAACAAACGCACCGACCATAGAAAAATAGAAACATGGAAAAAATAAGTGCAGGGGTAGGCCATTTGGCCCTGAGCCAGTATAGCCATTCAATATGATCATGGCTGATCATCTAAAATCAGTACCCCGTTCCTGCTTTTTTCCCATATGCCTTGATTCCTTTCGCCATAAGAGCTAAATCTAACTCTCTCTTGAAAACATCCAGTGAATTGGCCTCCACTGCTTTCTGTAGCAGAGAATTCCAGAGTCACGACTCTCTGGGTGAAGAGGTTTTTCCTCATCTCAGTCCTAAATGGCCTATTCTTAAACTGTGACCCCTGGTTCTGCTCCCCCAACATCGGCAACATTTTTCCTGCACCTAGCCTGTCCAATCCTTTAAGAATTGTATATGCTTCTATAAGATCCCCTCTCATCCTTCTAAATTCCTGTGAATACAAGCCCAGTCGGCCTATTCTTTCATCATATGTCAGTCCCGTCATCCCGGGAATTAACCTCGTGAACTCAATAGCAATAATGTCCTTCCTCAAATTAGGAGACCAAAATTGCACACAATACTCCAGGTGTGGTCTCACCAGTGCCCTGTACAACTGCAGTATGACTTCTTTGCTCCTAAACGCAAATCCTCTTGCAATGAAGGGCAACATGCCATTACCGTTCTTCGCTGCCTGTTGTACCTGCACGCTTACTTTCAGTGAATGTTGTACAAGTACACCCAGGTCTCTTTGCACGACCCCTTTTCCTAATCTGACACCATTAAGATAATAATCTGCCTTCCTGTTCTTGCCACCAAAGTAGATAACCTCACATTTATCCACATTAGACTGCATCTGCCATGCATCTGCCCACTCGCCCAACCTATCCAATTCACCCTGCAGCATCGTAGCATCCTCATCACAGCTCACACTGCCACCCAGCTTTGTGTCGTCCGCAAACTTGCAGATGTCATATTTAATTCCCTCATCTAAATCGTTAATATATATTTTAAATAACTGGGGTCCCAGCACCGAGCCTTGTGGCTCCCCACATGTCACTGCCTGCCATTTTGAAAAGGGATCGTTAATTCGTGCTCTTTGCTTCCTGTCTGCCAACCAGTTCTCTATCCATGTCAATACCCTACCCCCAATACAATGTGCTCTAATTTTGCACACCAATCTTTTGTGTGGGACCTTGTCAATGGCTTTTTGAAATCCAGATACACCACATCCACTGGCTCTCCCTTATCCATTCTACTTGTTACATCCTCAAAAAATTGACCGATCTAGTCACTACTTTCCAAATGCGCTGCTATACCATCTTTAATAATCGACTCAAGCGTCATCCCCACTACCGATGTAAGGCTAACTTGTCTATAATTCCCTGTTTTCTCTCTCCCTCCTATCTTAAAAAGTGGAATTACATTGGCTACCCTCCAGTTCACATGAACTGATCCAGAGGGCGAGAACATTAGAAAATGATCACCAACGCTTCCACGATTTCCAGGGCCACCTCCTTGAGTACTCTGGGATATAAACCATCAGGCCCTTGGGGTTTATCTGCCTTCAGTCCCAACAGTTTACTTAACACCATTTCCTGCCTAGTGTGGATTCCAGTTCCTCTCTCCCACTAGATCCACGGTCCCCTAGTATTTCTGGCAGATTGTTTGTGACTTCCTTGGTGAAGACAGATCCAAAGTATTCGTTTAACTGTTCTGCCATTTCTTTGGTTTCCCATTATAAATTCACCTGTCTCTGATTGTAGGGGACCTACATTTGACTTCACTTATCTTTTCCTTTTTACATATCTAAAGAAACATAGAAACATTCAGAGTCAGTTTTTATATTCCCGCAAATTTTATTTCATGCTCTCCACCCACCCCCCTCCCCCGCTTAATTAACCCTTTTGTCCTCCTTTGTTGAATTCTAGATTTCTCCCAGTCCTCCGGTTTGCTGCTTCCTCTAGCCGATTTATATGCATTTTCCTTGGATTGAACACAATGCATGATTTCTACCGTTAGCCACGGTTGAGCCGCCTTCCCCGTTTTTTTTCGCCAGACAGGGATAAATAATTTTTGGAGTTCATCCATACGGACATAAAATCTTTGCCATTGCGTCTCCACAGTCAATCCTTTAAGTCTCCCCCTCTCTCGCACACTTAACCCTTCCCCTTCCTCGCACACTGCTCTCTCACACACTTAAAACCATACACATATACACAAAATCTCTCTCTCTCTCTCTCTCTCTCTCTCTCTCTCTCTCTCTCTCTCTCTCTCTCTCTCTCACTCTCTCTCTCTCTCTCTCTCTCTCTCTCTCTCTCTCTCTCTCTCTCTCTCTCTCTCTCACACACACACACACACACACACACCGATCCCCCACGCACACATAGGTAAGTAAATCCCCCCAGGCCGAACCACACAATCCCCCCCCCCACACACAGAACCACAAACGAAACCAACCCCACACGCAGAACCACACACTAAACCAAACACACTCATACCGACACACACCCCCCCACCACCCCCCCCCCCCCACATTACCCACACGCTCATACCCACCCGCAGCACAGACAGAACCACATCCCACCCCCTCTCCGACACACATCCTCCTGCCTCGCGGATAGTCCACACTGTTCCTTCCATTATGTAGAACCTTAGATCTGAGACCTCGTTCCCTTCTCCTTGCGTCGACCATCGTTGCCTCCGATTTCTATATGCATTCCTAAATGCCTGAAAATGTCTACGACAGCCTCGGTAAACTTCCCATTGGAGACTATCTTTAAGCCGGGCAGGATGCATTGGGACATTGAACATAAAAGTTAGCAAACCGTGTTGCAGCAGTGGAAAACTTTAGCTGAGAAGCTAATTATGTAAATTTAAGATAGACGTAGATATGGTAGATAATCAGTTTCCCAGAGTGAAATTGACAGAGTGAAGGCCAAAGCTTTAAGACGAAGGGGAAACGATTAAATGAGATTTAAGAGGCTCGTTTTTTTTTTTACCGGATAAGCGTCTGGAACGCTCTGCCAGGGGAAATGGTGGAAGCAGATATTGTAGCGATGGTATTAGACTAGCACGTGAGCAGGTAGGAAATGAAATAATATGGATCCTGTGCTTGCAGATGGGTTTTGTATAATTTGGCAACATGGTCGCCACAGAAATCGGGGGCCGAAGGGCCTGTTGCTGCGCTGCATGTTTTATGCGGCTTTGAGTGCATAATATTGATGTTGACTACACCCGCCAAAGAGTTTTTTTTCAATGTTTAATTACATTAAGAATTATTGGTAATTTGGTTTATTTTAATTTTTGAAATGCAATTATTAGTTTCATTCCCATTGTTTTAAAATTACTGCTGCACCCTTCAACATTACTAATAAACAAGTGACATGAATTTTTCACCAGCAGAATAAGCACGGATTATCTGTGCAACGTAATTCCACTACTGTTACTCTAGTTCTCACTATTACCACAGGTAACGCTCTCGACACCTTCTCGGGCACCTTGTTACCGAAACAACAGTCTCAGTTCCATGTAGGCCGAGGGGTTTACGGGATAATTGTTGCCTTTATTAATTATGGGGCAAAACACTTCGAAAATAGGAACAAGCGCTATAATCACACTGCAGCTCACTTTAACGTTACCAGTGAAGAAGTTGGCAACAGATTTTATTTACCGAACATTCAACGAGCGACCAGTTTACGATGTTTTTACAGGATACAACCAAACTGACCAAAGAAGTATTCGTCCATAGTTTGGGAAAGAACAAATTTTGCAATGAGGGTAAAATTTATAAGATTAATTCGCTAGATTGAGCGATGGTGACAAATGGAAGCGCTCATTGCATATTTGCGAATTTTACGAAAACGTATCTTTCCAGGAAACGAAACTACTGCTAACAAAGCAACCACAAGTTCAAGATATAAATGTGAATTACAGTTGTGCTTAAATACAAAGTCTAATCACTAATGAACGAGCAACAAGTAGTATCTAGGCAACTAGCACAACCAATATTTATAAGCATTTACGCTATGAATAGTTATTGTAGATTTAAACGTGATGAATATTAATCATAATCGTATAACGATCAACTATAGCAACGCAAAGGAGGACTCTATAAATAATAATTACGGAGCAAAGCTAATTATAACTATTGGGCTGAGCACAATTTAGTATAATTACTGATATTCGCTCATTAACTAATAGCGAGTCACCTAGATACTTTGAATAGAATTGACGTTGGCTGGTGCTCAAGATAGGAACATAAAATTATGAAAACGTGCGTTAAGGAACAGACGTCAGGAGTGAACCCGCGTCTTCGACACTCTGGGGCGCTCTGAACTGCGCAACTATGCCACCCTGTAGAACTGATTTACATTAATGTTAAATTCAACAAGCATTGGTCCTTACCGCACATAGGTTTAAAATGGTTGCAACGCTTAAGGCAAAACAGGAGGGGTGCGTTAACTTACCAAGCAATACGGCCAAAATTCCCACAATTCCTGTGCCAGATCCCAGTTCAATTATTTTCTTCCCAGTAAAATTCATCTTCACATCGTGGAAGTACTGACAAAGCGTAATGCCCTCGGAAAACAAAATGAGCTCAGTGTTAATGACGACGACGTTACATGACGCGCCAGATTCTGGGACAGAGTGAGAACAGGGAAGCGCGCTAGATGGTGGAAATTCATTGGAAGATCATCAATGGCCAGCTCTAAGCAGTTATTCTAAATCGATCAGCATACGCAAATAGGTAACTCCCGTTCACTTAAATTTCGGTAGTTCTAATTAAATAAAGAAGCTACATTACCTGGCTGTCTTGGTACACAGATTTCTGGTATACTATCACAGTAGCCAAACAGAACTCGCATCGGAATAATTACTCTCTGCTCTGTGATAGAACTTCGTGTCTCTCAGTCCGAACCTCGTTCTACCGCGACATGCGCCTCTGCCACTGACATTTATTCATAAGTGCCGTTACCAAGCACGGACAGAAGGAAGAAAGATGGAGAATTTGAGAGTCTGTAAGTCTGGGGTGGCGGTGGGGTGAGAGGCGCCGGATAGCGGAGTTGCTATATCAAGACTTCGGGACCCAGGCTCCCGAAGGCAAGAATTCCAATAAAAGAAACACGGATGCGCATGGTAAAAGTGAAAGTGCGCAGAGACTTTTGACTTTTGGAATTTAATAATATAAGGACCCCCCAGGTCATTGTACAGTAGTTATTATTCCCTTGGCAGCCATTTGCCCAATTACTTAACGTCCAGCACTATTCGCTCTCGGAAGCAAAGCACACGCTAAGCCCGGACGGGTGGACTTTGCCGCATTTCCTCACAATCCATGCAAGTACAGTGACAATTTGCGAAACATTACCAATAATTCGCAAGTAAAGTTTAATCCCGCAGTAACATATGCGCAATTAGACTCTCTACTTACAGGGCCCCAGACAAAAGAAGCAACGCCCAAAGAAGGGTGTTTAATCAATGTAATCGTTAAAGTGTGTGCACCAAATTCGTATGTGCTCTTCGTTGTATCGAGACGTTTGTCATCGGTGTCGCTCATCCTTGCTGATTTTCAACGGATTCCGAAAAAAAAGTCGATTTCCCCGAATATAGACGGCTAGTTCATTCAGTTCTGGACCCACTCCAAGGTTTTGCTGTAGGTGAAGGAAGGAAGTCAAAGAAAACGCGGATGTACAAAGTTAAATGCGCCATTTAAATCTCATTTCCAATGATCGCACGAAGACCCACAGCAAGATATAGCGAGCCACCTTCAAAACAGTTACTACAATTAAATTACTAGTCCACTCGTTCCTTCCTACCCAAACCACCCCATCCCCGAGCACTTTCCCCTGCAACCGCAGGAGATGCGTCACCTGTCCCTTTACCTCCCCCCTCAACTCCATCCAAGGACCCAAACAGTCTTTCCAGGTGAGACAGAGGTTCACCTGCACCCCCTCCAACCTCATCTACTATATCCGCTCCTCTAGACGTCAACTTCTTCACATCGGCGAAACCAAACGCAGGTTCGGCGACGGTTTCGCTCAACACCTTCGCTCAGTCCGCCTTTACCAATCTGATCTCCCGATGGCTGAGCACTTCAACTCCCCCTCCCACTCCCAGTCTGACCTTTCTGTCATGGGCCTCCTCCAGTGCCATAGTGAGGCCCACCGGAAATTGGAGGCACAGCACCTCATATTTCGCTTGGGCAGCTTGCAGCCCGGCGGTATGAACATTGACTTCTCCAACTTTAGATAGTTCCCCTGTCCCTCTCTTCCCCTCCCCCTTCCCAGATCTCCCTCTATCTTCCTGTCTCCACCTATATCCTTCCTTTGTCCCGCCCCCCCTGACATCAGTCTGAAGAAGGGCCTCGACCCGAAACGTCACCCATTGCTTCTCTCCTGAGATGCTGCCTGACCTACTGAGTTACTCCAGCATTCGATTTGTACCAGCATCTGCAGTTATTTTCTTACAATTAAACATAGAATAATTCAAAGAATTGAGAAGAAATCCAACGTCGAAAAATCGCAGTTACACTATTATGTACGAAAACAAATCATTGTCCGTAAGATCCTCACAAAAAAAATGATTGTGCGTTAAGGTAATTTAGGGTTAGTCTCAGAAAATGGTGTTGATGCAAAACATCATGATGTAATTGAATTACAGGATTGCAAGGAAGGGACAGTCTGCTCCTGTTTTTAAATTCTAGCCTTCTTATGAAAGGTGATCATTCAGGAAGTAAAATGAGCACCAACTGTAGGGACCAAACTTCCTACCTTTACATCAATGTTACCTTTACGTCTATTCTGTTGCCAAGATGTATGTGCGAACCCCGAGCTTATTGCCACCTTTTGGGCATTTTGCCTGTTCTCAGATGCCACACGACAGCTGGTCACTGATGCCTAATATTCGATTTGGTAATACTACAATTTCAAGGACTGGAATATTAAGTATATTACACACCGGATCAATATAGTCGGACGATGGCGCGGCGAATCACAGCGCTGCCTCGCAGTGCCAGAGGCCGCTGTTCAACGGTCTCTGGCACTGCGAGGCAGCGCTGTGATTCGCCGCGCCATCGTCCGACTATATTGATCCGGTGTGTAATATGCTTAATATTCCAGTATATGCTTCTTTTAATTGGCCGCTGTAAATTGCCACAAATATGTAGCTTAGTGAGAGAAATTCTGAGGATGGTGGGGATGCACGTTTATAGCCCAACAGCGGCGGTTGGTGCAGTTTCAACAAGACAAGAGTTGGTGTAATGTGGGGAGAATGAAATGGGCTAGGGTAGGATCAGTGTAAGAATGGGTGTTGGTGGTGGGTGCCGACTCGGTGGGGTGTTTCCCTGTTGTATCTTTAGGACGCTGTGACTCTAATAATAAACACGAATTCCTCTTTAGGTTGGCTCAGCTAATCCAGCATGCTCAGGAACTGTTTTTCCATTAATTATAAAACGTTATCATTAATGAACTCTCACTATTTTGGTTCGCGGTGACTATGATGGCTCAGAAATGCCATTGTCTCTCTCAATTAAAATAAAAAAGAAGCATAAGAGAATTCAACAGCGATAAAGAAGACATAAAACTCACACGAAGCTGCTTCTCTGTCAAGGCAGTGATGAACAACTGCGTTTACTTCCGCTCTTCTTGGAGGTGCGTGTGGTTCACTTGAGCTCAGGCTTTATACTGCCAAAATCTCGCAAGATTTAACGTTGAACGGCCTTGGTCTAATTTTGCAATCCTCGCATGTGGGTCAAGGAGAGAAGATGCGAATGAAACATCGGTGTCACGTGTGGGACCAGGACACGATTTACTGAAAGGTATTCCAAAAAATCACCGCGTTATTGATCGAGCGAGTTTGGATAAGTACCTCCACACAAGGATTCCCGGGGTTTTTAACTTTCCCTTCGCAGCCTTAAGCTGCATTGTCAATACCGGAAATTTTGCAGTCTCACCGCAGTGTATTAAAATGAAATTATTTTAATTCTAAGACTTATCTCAGCCTGTAGAATTCCGGTTGTCGTCGATCTCCCCATTGGATAATCGGACAATTACCAAGTAAGGATAAATAACTTTAAAATTTTACTCATGTTGTTTTCAAAACGTTCGATACTTTTCTGTCATGTTGGATAGGGATGTGAGGGAAGGGGTTGTCGTGCGTTATCGTGTAAAACATCTAAGTTGCGGTTAACATTGAGAGTTTTGAGCAAACGGGGACTAAATAGTCATTTTTGGCGCCATATATTTAGTAAAATGCATCGCTTATGAAAGCAACACTGCTTTCCCAAAAACTATGTAGGATAAATGAGATTTTGCGCTCCACTCCATCCAGTTATCCTATCCCAGGTGGTGTCAAGCGATGGGGTCCAATATAGCCAACCCAAAGGTCAAATCAGACAAGTGGCATGAGTTAAAAATTTTAAAAAAGTAAGTTGATTAATTGTCTCATTTACCACCATATTGGCAGCTGGAATTAGCTCATGCCTACATCCAAACTAAACATGTCGCTTCTTGGTGAGGCTTACGCGAGGCACCGAGGCGAAAAAATCGTGAATCAAGAAACAAATTATGTGAATCGACTTTCAGTGAGCATTACCGTCCTTGCCCACTACAGCGTAATTCCAAATTCCGTCGCTTTCCCATGGCTAAATCGGCTAGACTGGAGGCCGAAACCCCTCATTGGACTTTCACACTGGGTTTCAAGGTAATCGTGAAGACTAATCCTCTGAGTTATTGTTTGATGTTTAACAGATAGGTTGATTTATATGAATGACTACAGAAGTCAATCGCACATTGATAGGACGCCTCATTGCTTCTATCGCTCACAGTTTGCCAGAGTGGCGAAGACATTCTTACAAATTAAGATCACCAAGTACTACTTTCTGCACTAAATGTACTTTGGTTCTAGTACGGGTTGTTCGGGATTTTATGTGTTATCACCGTTTCCACTCAACTTGTTCCTTGTCAGCGAAGTGTTCATTTTGGATTTGCCAAGGCAGTCGCCCAAGGACTGTGATCATTGTGTTCGTTGCAATAATGCTACAATGTAATTTACACTGACAATAAAGCCTCTGGCCATATCCGAACGACAGTGACTGGTGGAAGCAGTTGTGCTTACGGGCAGTAAACCACTAGAATTCTCAGTATCCACTAGAATTTCCTTTCTTTTTTAGATTTAGATTTAGAGATACAGCGCGGAAACAGGCCCTTCGGCCCACCGAGTCCGCGCCGCCCAGCGATCCCCGCACATTAACACTATCCTACACACACTAGGAACATTTTTTACATTTACCCAGTCAATTAACCTGCATACCTATACGTCTTTGGAGTGTGGGAGGAAACCGAAGATTTCGGAGAAAACCCACGCAGGTCACGGGGAGAACGTACAAACTCCGTACAGACGGCGCCGGTAGTCAGGATCGAACCTGAGTCTCCGGCACTGCATTCACTGTAAGGCAGCAACTCTACCGCTGCGCCACCGTTTCCACCGACACTCAGTCCGAAGAAGGGTCTGAATCCGCAACATGGCCTATTCCTTTTCTTCAGAGATGCTCTCTGATCCGCTGAGTTATTCCAGCTTTTTGTGTGTCTATCTCCTGTAATCGCTCCTCCTGTGCCAAAGCTGATCCTCTGCACGGATTACCATTCATTACACGTCTGTTTTGCACGTCTGGTTTCTGAATCTTTTCTATTAGAAAATAGTTTACGCCTTTATTCCTTCTACTAAAGTGCATCACCTTACACTTTGCCGCGCTCTATTTCAGTTGCCACTACCTTGCCCATTTTCACAATCTGGCCACTCTTCTTGCATCCTCAACACTACCTGACCCTCCACCTATCTTCCTATCATTTGCAAAATCGTAAACTCATCAATTCCAGGTCATTAATATATAACGTGTAAGATTTGCTGACGCGACACCCCCTCCTGCGGAACACCACGTCACCGACAGCCCCATTTATTCCCACTCTTGGCCTTCTAACAGTCAGCCAATCAGTTATCCATGCTGGTGTCTAGCCTTTAATATTGTGGGCTCCTTTATTGTTGTGCAGCCTCAGGTCCGGCACTTTATGAAAAGTCTTCTGAAAACAACCATTCAATCCTTTTTTGGTGGCAAAACCTGACCCGTGTAAACGCAGTCTCCAGCTTTCCTGGTCAGCAGCTACCTGACTGATGACGAGACATGGAAAAGGTGAAGAAGGTAGAGAAAGCAAAACAGCTTCCCTGATAGACCCACCAAACACCGATTCTCCAAACTCAGCGGTGAGGTGGAAGCGCGGGACCTTTCCCAGAAGTTAACAATGAGATGAAAATAATCGCCGGAATAGGCCACACGACAATGTTGTTGAGGGTCGCCATTAGTAGCACACTTTCACCTTCGGCCTTCGACATTCGACATTCGACCTACTAAAGTTCAACTCATCACACTTGCTCAGATTAAACATCTGCCATTTCACCGCCCATTTCTGTACCCGGTTTATGTCCCGCTGTATTCTTTGCCATCTGCAAACCAAGCTATCTATGTTTACGTCCAAGTCATTTATATATGTGATTATATGTACATGTCTCAACGATGTATTGGCAAATCAGTGACTGTAAATTGAGCCTCATTGAAGTCCTGCACTTGGCTGATGTGGCCGTATAGAATATGCAGGATGAAAAGGCTGCCTCGTGCCCCAGTCAACTGCCTTTCTGCTCTCCTCAACTAGTCCAGGACAGTTAGTGGACGTTAAAAGCTGGTATCTTTGGCGGCACTCGTGTCCAAAAATTGAACAAATGTCGAATCAAGGCCTTTGGCTTCGAAGGAGAGATTTGCTGTTGTCGCATTCCAGCATATTGCCTAGAAAACGAAATAGCATGGCAATATTTCAAGTCCATCCGCTGATGTAATGGACAACACCGGGCTTCAGGAGTATGAGAATGGCAAGATAGGTCAACCCATCAGGTGTGAATGGTACTCGCTATTTAACACGGTTATTTCGGGGGGGGGGGTAAGGGATTGGAGAAGGAGTGGGGCTGAAGTTAAAATGTTCCCACTGCTTATAGGAATGATCTTTTATTCTCAGACGTTCCGAGCCGAAACTTAATGAACGCACCCAACAGAAACATTCCTTCACCAGCGGTTATTGCTAACAGCGCGCAGTCTGAAGAAGGGTCCCGACCCGCAACGTCTCCCACCCAAATTCTCTCGAGATACTGCCTGACCCACCGAGCTATTCCAACATGCTACGTCCTTTTGTGTAAACCAGCATCCGCAGTTCGTTGTTTCTAGCAATTTCCGAAGAGCATTTGGCGCCCCAATAGAGCTGCACTCTTATATTAACCAAGTAATCGTGGGACCGCTAGAAACTTAGAAACATAGAAAAAACGAGCAGGTGTAGGGCGTGCAGCCCTTCAAAATGATCAAGGCTGCTTATCCTTATATATGAAAAGCGCTATATAAATGTAATGCATTATTATTATTATTATTATTATTATTATTAATCCGTTAGCCTACCATTGGTTTGATTTCCTACCATTTGCCCTGATCCCTTTAGCGCAAAATGATTGTTTTTATCTCCGTGAACATACTTATGTCTTGTGTGACCACAAGGCCAAATAATAACGAGACGATCAGCGCCTATGACACAAAACACACAATCAAAGACAAAGAGAAGAATGAATTTGTTATAAAGATTGTCGCTGATTACTTTCAGGCTTTATTTAAAGCGGGGTACTGGTAGACGTTTAACAACAAAACATTGCAACCTATGCTGAAGCCGAGTTTCTAAGACCTTTTTTTCTCTTCTTCAGGATTGATGAGTTGCATCGCCAGTCGTGCGCCTAATGCACCACTTCATGTTTCCTTTACAACAAAGAGATGTTGCAGTCTCTGCGAATTGGCAGGTTAGAGAGTAGACGGAAGCTGACATTCGCACCAGCAGGCCGCCACGGTCCCGATTAAGCTGGTATTTACAGGTTATATCCACTTTATGTTTTTCTGAGTTCTAAGGCCTACACCAAAAAGAACATCGCAAAGCACGGAATGCCGAACATAACGTCCCACAGCGTCCGGCATCGTCAGATTGATTCGGTATATAATCGCCGGATTATTTACGGCAATGTGTGGACGTTAAGACAAGCTGAGGTGCTGTTCTTTAATAAAATTGTTAGCGATGGGATCTGGAAATTCCAGGCAAACGTCGCTCCTCAAATCTGCATTGGCAACCGGTCACCTTTCGTAAAGCGCGAATGGAGAAAGTGCAACGCTCGGCATAATAATTGGAGTCAATTAAAAAGCAAAAAACCCCCAGAAAAGATAAATCTCAAATAAAAATTGCGAGACAAAGGAACTGCTGTTGCTGAAATCAGGAGGAAATCAGCCAATCAGGCATCATCTGTGGAGAGAATGGATAGGCGGCATGAAGAGCGGCGGCGGGGGGGGGGGGGGGGCGTGATTGAAGTTGGGTAAGTGACAAGCGCTGCAAGTATTCTGGAAACATATGTGCCTGTGGTAACGAGAATGTGTCAGAACATGTTACCGGGGGGGGGGGGGGGGGGGGTGAGGGAGGGTCTCACAGAACTCATGTGAGAGAGTGGAGAACTTCTTTAATGTGGGCGTAATTTGTGGAACGAAAAAAACTGCTGGAAACATTCGAACTCATCCACACCCAGCGGCCCTGCAACAGCCTGGGCCTCGGCTGGATTGGGCGCCGCTTCAAAAGAGCTGAGCACGTAGACAAAACGCGGCCTACACCGGTGGAGCAGGGACAGAGCAGCGGTGGGGGACACAACGGCATGCTCACCCGGGGACCCTGCAACGCCGCCGGGACAACGGGCATCACGGTCAGGCCAAGATCGCTGTATTTACAAACTAGGACTCGAAAATGGCGTCAAGAACTGGCGGTTCTCTATACTGTCACAGTGTGCTACTGCTATCCGCTGTACTGTATCTGAGATGTTTATCTAAGATCTATTCTAGTGCTTCTGATACTTATACCAAACTGTATACAAAAATGAATGTCACCATATAACGGTACATGTGATAAATAAAGTACCATTGATGCTGGCTTCAAGAAAGGCTGACATCTGATTCAGAACGGGCTATTTAAACAATAATCAAACAGACAGTAAGTGCATTCAAAATGGACATCTGCAGGGTCAGGTTTGTTATCAATTGCGTTCAAGGCCAATAGCTGGCTTCGCCAAAGGCACTCGTTCTCCCATTATTGGTGCACGCGAGCAATGCTGGGGATGTGTTGGTTGGAACAGTACCGGGTGTGTAGGGTGAGCTTTGTGGGCGAGAAGGACAGAGATTTGGCATCGGATGTAATAATTCATGTAACAGCGCATATTCATATTTTGGTCAGCCCTCATAGAAATATGGCTAACCCACAATTATTGTGATACAAAGACCTATAATCTGATTTGTATCATTTACTCGAGAATTCTTTCGTTTACGCACGTAAAGCTTTGCACCAATATGAAAAGATCTCTAACCGTTTTTCCCCTTGTTTTATGTCTCACGCCGGGCTTCCTTCTTTACAACTTAATTGACGGTAGTTTCCGAATACCAATATCTTGACTTATTTGAGTGTACCTCATTATCCTCAGCCGTTTATGATGCACAATGTTAAGATGTACGGAAACATGATTTCTGCGTTGTTTTAACTTGGACCAAGGATATTTAAGTCAATGCTTTCCAGCAGAACAATTAAGACACGGGGAACCGCGGCAAACAGAGGGCGACAGGATACAGGTGAACTAACTGATTGAAAACATAGTCCAGTGGATCCTTGGTGTCTGACTGAGCGGTCATCTATTTCAGCTTTGTATGCATATACCAGGACTCTGCTTCCACGGCTCTCCGGGCAAGGAGATCCAAAGAGCCACAGCCCTCTGATTTAAGAAATTCTTCCTAACTCGGTTCGAAATGGGTGCCCTCTTATTCTCAACCACGCTCTGGTTCCTGACCTCCCAGACCTCGGTGAGCTAAAACATCCTCTCAACATGTCTTCCGCCGTGCTCCATAAGAATGCGAAGCGTTTCAATATCATCGGCTTTCATTCTTACAGACAGGAAACTCCCAATCTGTTTAACCTTTCCACGCCGGACAATTCTTTCAAATCCGGCAATTTGCTGGATCCACCTTCATTGAATCACCTTCAATGAAATATGAAATCTCAAATATTGGGAGTCAATTGTTCACAATGCTCTCTACGTATCTTGCACAACTGCCGCAACGCTACTGCTTTTGTAAGACAACGCCTTTGAAATAAGGGTCAACCTCCCACTATTCTTTGCCAAGAATGGAGATCGCAAGGGCAGAGATTTTTTGTGTCAGTCAGCCATTGGCGATTTACCAGCCAAGGCTGCGCCGTTCCTTTATTTAAGAAAGGTAGCAGAGATAAGGCCGAGAATGTGAGACCAGTGGGCCCTACCTCGGTGCTGGAAAGGTTGTTGGAAGGGAATCTGAGGGAAAGCATTAACTTGCATTTGGAAAATCAAGGATAGATTAAGGATGGACTGCATGGCTTTGTGCATGGGAAGTAATGTCTCACGAATTTATTGATCTTTTAAGAGGTGACCAACAAGATTGATGAGGGCAGGTGTTCAGTAAGACCCGGTGGCTGAGTGGCCAGAAGCTGAGAACACGTTGGACCCTCAATTGACTTCATATAGGAAGCAGAGTAGGAATGGAGGGTCATTTTGTTGAGATTGGAGGCATGTAACCAATGGTCCGCTGCAGGGATCAGTGCTGGCTCCCCTGTTGTTTGTCATATACTGTACGTTCATGATTTGGATGAGTATTAGGTGGGTGATTAATTAGTTTGCAGATGACACCCAGATCGATGGCATGGGACACGATGAAAAAAGGTTTAGATGATAACTGGATATTGATCAATTGGAAAAGAGGGCAAAGTAATGGTAGATGGATTTTAATCGGGACAAGTGCAAAGCGATATACTTTGAGATGGGAAACCTTGCCTTCATCGGCGAAAACATGTGGTGTAAAGTTGGGACGTCGTGTTACAGTTGTTTGGCTTCACTTGAAGTATCATGTGCACTTCCGGTGGCCACAGTATGGGAAACCCGCGATTAAGCTAGAGAGGGTGTAGAAAAGATTCACAAGCATGTTTTGGCCGGGACCCTTCGTTAGATCCAGAACGTTGCCAACACATTCTCTCCAAAGATGCTGCCTGACGCCCTGCTTGCCTTCACCACTTTGCGTTGTGCTCAAGGTTCCAACATCTGCAGTACATTGTGTCTTCAGAAGGATGTTGCCTGGATTCGATAGCTGGAATTATTAGTAGAAACTAGAGCCGCTGGGCTTTGTATTACCTGGAGCGAAGGCGTCTGATGATGAAATTGTATAAAACTATGTGATGAATAGATGTGGGAGATAGCCAAAGTTTGCCATGGTAGCAGTTTCAAAGAGAGAACATATTTATGTCAGGGGTGGGGTTAATGAGTTCCGATGGGTAGTTGTTCACAGAAAGAGCAGTAATAATCTGGGGCGAGTCGGTGGAGATGATGGAAGCAGGAAGAGTAACATGATTTTTAAAAAGCACCTGGACAGGCACATGAATGAGCAAGACAAAGAGGGAAATAGCAATTGCCGTCAGTACAGATAGGCATGATGGTCAACTTATGATAGGCTGAAGGTTCCGTTCTGTGCTGTACAACTCTATCGCTCTTTGAAGCTGCTTCAGGAATAATTTATGCATCTCACGTTCAAACAGCGTTGGTACGGTAATCTACCTTAATAATGGAAGCAGAGAGAACAATATTATTGTCAGAGGTTGCCAATCGTGGTGGTGAAATTCCTCCTGCCTGCCGTCTATGTCATAATTAAGCGGCAAAATTAGTCATTACAGTATTCTATCGGACGTAGCACAGGAATGTAGTAATTTAACACGACCCATTCTGCTCCGGTTAGAATAACCTGGTTTCAATAGTTTGGCTGGGATTAACCACCAACGATATTGACAAGGGTGGAAGTTTCGTCCTTCAAAGCATATCTGGCAGCTACTTTCTATGGAGCAGTTTGGCATTACTGCCAACTACCTTTGACGGAGTACACGGAAGTCCCCAACCAGGCCACAATCTAACTACCAATGTTTCTTTGATTTAAGGTTAACTGTTTCGTCGGATGACGCCACGTGGACGGCAGGACTTAATGGAAGACTGTTTGCTTCTTCTTGCTTCTGGGATGAATATTTACGAACGTTCCTGTTTCTTTTCTCAGAATGTACAAGTTGTTGTCAACCTTCTATTGGACTGGACAAAATCTGGGGTGGAGACAGAAAACAGGAACGTTCCCCCACGGACATATCGCGGGCAGATCTAGCAATTGTGATACTAGCTTTCGGTACTAGTTCTGGAGGATAACTGACTTGGGCTTGGTCCCCGCTTAACTCGCCAATCGATGAGCGGTCTGAGAGAGCAGAGTGGCTTCCAAGACCAGTCACGTTGCCGAGATACCTGAAAATCATTTGCATCAATTAAAGACTGCAGATTTCAATCACATCAGATGAGTAGATGGTTTACCGTAATCCGTCTTGAACTTTACCGACAACCTTTCTCACAGACATGTTTTGGTTTATTTTAAACAATTAGTATTCTCGTGGTGCTACATGGTTTTTCGAAATAAAAAATCGCACGTTGGGCTTGCATATTTACGTAGAATTTATTGCTCTCGTAACATCGCAGTAACATGCCTACTTTAATGTATGTCAAACGCAGAGTACCTTAGCATTCATATCCAGGGCTGTAAGCAGTAGAACTGAACATAACATAAGATGTGCTGGTCTTCCTGCAGTTATGGATATGCATTATGGAATTCTGTAGCAAATACTGGCACCAAACATATCCAATTTATCATTGAAAAAAATGTTAAATATTTTTGTTAGTGAAACACAAAATGTTGGAGTACCTCAGCGGGTCAAGCAGCATCACAGAAGGACATGGACAGGCGATATTTGTGGTATGAGGAAAGGTCCCGACCAGAAACGCCACCTGTCCATTCCCTCCAGAAATGCTGCTTGACCCGCGGAGTTATTCGAGCATGTTGTGGTTCACTCAAGATTCCAGCATCTGCAGTTCCCATTGTCTCATAGTTCGGTTTCCAGATAAATCTTTGTTATAGATAATGCAACAATGCATCATAGAGGAGCTGCATAATGCTTAACGTGTTAGTGGAACTGTATATACTTGCTACGTATGATGTATGCGTTATTGAACGAGAGACAAATATATCCGTTTGAGATCCCCTATTTCATAACATGCCCTGGACTAATTTTAGTCAATTTGTACACAACTATGCATTTCGGCTCTAATCTGGTCACGACCTCGCAGCTAAAGTAGTCAGGCAGGATGACGTCATGGAAAGGAATGGACCCATTCCCGGATCGGAGTTCGGAGGAAAGATAGATCGTAGTCCCTTCATTGCAGAGATAACGCAGTGTTTCCAACAGCGCCGGGTAGCAGATTGAACTGTAGACAATATCCGAGCCCAGAATGAAGTCGTAGTCGGTGGGAAATCTGGTTTGATCTTCTCCCCAAATCAGCGAACTAACTTTTAAACGGTGTCGGCATGCAGTTGGGACATTGACAGCAATATTGCTGTTTATTTGCTTCAAGGTATCCGGTTTGTCCGTCATTGTAACATTGCCACCTGAGAACAAAAGAATATGTCGGTGTTTAATTCACGGTTATACTTGAATCCAGCACTTGAACTGTGTTTGTGGAAACGAAATATTACACCTCGCCGCAGAAGAGTGAAATAAACATGTAAATAGAATCGCGAATACCCCTGCGCTTACAAACCTCAGATTCTGCTGATGAGAGCCCTCTCCTAGAAACAACTGGAGAGGGATTCGAAAACATAAAACGAGAGGACCAGAATCACAAAAGCACGGCACAAAAATGACGCCTACCACCCATGTCGTCCAGACCGATTAAAGCCCCTTCTACTACTACTTTTATTGTGTTTATGCTATCTTGGCAGATCATACCATGCATGTAGGGAGGGACGGGAGAAAGAAAATAAATATCGTGCATATGCAGAAATGTTAGGTTATCCACTTTGGTGGGAAGAACAAGAAAGCAGATTATTATCAGAATGGTATCAGATTATGTATAGGGGAGGAGCAACGAGATCTGGGTATCCTTGTGTATCAGTCACTGAATGTAAGCATGCAGGTACAGCAGGCAGCGAAGAAAACAGATGGTATGTTGGCCGTCCTAGCGTGAGGATTTGAGTATAGGTGCAAGGAGGCCTTACTGCAGTTGTACAGTGTCCTATGAGACCACACCTGGAGTATTGTGTGCAATCTTGGTCTCCTAATTTAAGGATGGGCATTCTTCTTATTGAGGGACTGCAGCGGAGGTTCACCGGGTTAATTCCCGGGATGGGGGGACTGACATATCATGAAATAATGAATCGACTGCGATTATATTCACTGGAATTTAGAAGGATGAGAGGGGATCTTATACAAACAGATAACATTCTTAAGGGATTGGACAGGCTAGATGCGGGGAAAATGTTCTCGATGTTGGGGAAGTCCAGAACCAGCGATCACAGCTTAAGAATAAGGGGTAGGCCATTTAAGACTGAGATGAGGAAAAACCTTTTCACCCAGAGATTTGTGATTCTGTGGAATTCTCTGCCACAGAAGGCAGTGGAGACCAATTCACTGGATGTATTCAGGAGAGAGTTATAAATAGTTCTTTGGGCTAACGGAATCAAGGGATATTGGGAGAAAGGCAGGAACACGGTACTGATTCAGGTTGATCAGCCATGATTGCTGGTAGTGGGAATTGCAGGAGGTAGTCGAAGGCTGTGGAGAGACAGTGTGGGCAGGATCTTGGAGAGTTTTGCGGAACAGAAGGACCTTGCAGATAGACAACGTGGTTCGGATAGCATACTGAGTGCTAACCTTCCTTGGTTGGTGAATTGATTGCAGAGTTAGGAGGGTTACACTCCTACTTTTATCATCTTGGTCAGCCCTCCGATGGATTATTGCATGCAATTCTGTTCACCAAGAGTTAGGAAGGAGTTGAGAGCTGGATAGGGTATAGAGGAGATTCTCGGGATATTGATTAAGGTGAAACAGTTTAGTTGTGAGGAAAACCTCGAGAAGGTTTGTCGTTGACACTAAAAGCGAAGAGATTAAAAAGAAAAATATGTGTGATGTACAGGATAATTATAGGTTAACTGCCCTGCACAAATTGCCCCCAGTGTTTAGGGAGTGGATTACATCGAGCTAGTGTGAACGGGCGATCGATGGTCGGCATGGACTCGGTGGGCCGAAGGACGTGCTTCCCAGCTGTATCTCCAAACATAAGAGCTGTGTAGAGAGAAGACTGCAGGAAAAGTGTCCCCTTAGCAGAGGTAGATAAAACTCGAATACATGGGCGAAGGGGGAAGAGATTCAGAAGAGATATGAGGAGGACCCTCACCACTCAGATGACAGAGCCTTTCCCGACTGCATTGCCTAATGGAGTGGCTGAATGAACGTTGAATCGTCTCATTTGCGACGGGCTATTCACCAAGTGCTGGGCAATAGGTGCCCAATGGTCGGCATGAACGAGTTTGGCCAAGTGGCCTTTTTCTATGGTCATCGATTCGATGTTTCCAATTAGCTCAATCGTAAAGACAAGTTATTTTGTTTTATATTTGAAATATGACCAGATTAAGCGGCGTCCTAATGAAAGGCGAGTACCGGTGGAATTC
This sequence comes from Rhinoraja longicauda, assembly GCF_053455715.1. Classification (NCBI taxonomy): domain Eukaryota; kingdom Metazoa; phylum Chordata; class Chondrichthyes; order Rajiformes; family Arhynchobatidae; genus Rhinoraja; species Rhinoraja longicauda. The sequence goes on from NC_135962.1 coordinate 9,494,614, forward strand.
AGATCCGATTCATTTGGCAGCAGCTTTACTAAACTGTAATGTTTCAAATATAAACCCGGAGGTATTCCCTTTCCAGAGAACTGTTGCCGAATATCATAAGTGACCTCGTGACATTTTTGCTACAGATTGACCGACCCTTCAACGTCACTTCATATCTTTTGAAGGAAGAAAGGCTTAAAGTAAGGAAACTATTTTTCCCAAATCGTAAAGGAATTGAATGCGTTAAGGGAGTAATCAATCGCATGCTTTGTCGTCACATAAGAAATCACCCCATCGAGCCATTGACAGATCCCCCTATTCAGCAATAACATCTGATTCAATGTAAAAATAACACTCACCCAACAGAGCTGCTAATATCCCTACGATTCCAGTGCCAGATCCCAGCTCAATTACTTTCTTCCCAGTGAAACTGATGTCCTCCTTCTCAAAGTACTGGCAAAGAGAAACGCCCTGAAAAGGTTGGAAACATGAACGTCAACGATTAATTTGTGGGAGTTAGATCAAATAACGAACTGTAGAGATTAAAGAAGACAATAGAAAGGGGCACTCCGACCATTTCCTAATCCAGTCAAAGTGCGGGGCTGACCTTTTAAACTCCGTTTGAAAAGAACATTCCACGGCATAAGGATATCTCAAAACGTTTCACCAATTCAGACATTTAAAGTTTAATCCCCATAATGATGTAACGAAGTTTCGGCAGCCAATTCAGATAAAAGGGAAGATGATTGGCCAAGGCAATGGAAATATATCTACCATATACAAATAATGCAGGGGAAATGTATAAGTCCAACTCAGAGAATGGAGCGCAATTTCGGTTCAAAGTCTCATCTCTGCGATAGCTTTGAGTGCATGGTTGACTCCGTGATAGATTCAGAAGAGGGAGGATTGGTTCCCCCGCCTACAACTTAGGACGGAAGGATTCTACAGAGTTTGGCTGAATATCTCAAATGCAAGCTTAAAACAATTGGGAGCATCTCGCTCCCACCTTTCGTCAATGAAGGGCCGCTCGGTCAATTAAAGCCGCCCATCGACGCAGTTACACATCGCGATACAGAGATGCAAGGGCCAGTACGACGATAATCGTCCTTACCCTGTTCTTAAGGCGATCTGTGCATCGACGATCTTTACTAATATGATGCCTTTTTGATAAACCGCGAGGGTCGGAAATTGGTGCGGAGCTGGGGTTTGATGCTTCTGAGCAGCCGAGAGAGATCACAGTGCGAGGAATCGTAAGGGGGTCGGCGGGGGCGCAACGGGTGGAAATGAAGGCTAGCCGTAATGATCCGTAACTATCAGGTTGATTGATAATTATTTTTTTTTTAATCTGCAGAAATGTCCCTCAACATCAGGCACTTGATAGGTGAAAACGAATGTGCTGTTTACAATTCGTGGGACGTACGCGCGGCGCACTATGTTAACACAGTATCTTATCTCTGATGTGCTTTTTAGACTGTTTGTTCAGGAAATGTATTTCCTAGTAACTGAAAACAGGAAGAAAAGGATAACATTAATCTGCTAAACTGATAAGATATGTGGCATTAAATTTAGTTTGTTTCTCTACACGACCAACGCAATGGACTTACAGCGTCCCAAATATACGCGGAGATACCCAATCTTGAGTCCATCATTCGAGCGATCTTCAAACTAAATCCACAAAATTCGAAGTTGTTCCAGCGGATTAAAGTCGTCGATTCATGATCATCATTCTCGCCGCTGTCGTTCTTGGGATGTTGACCATACTGTATCGTTGCCATTTGTTCTATTCTTCCCTCTTGTTCGACCCTGTGAAACGTTCGTGGCGCGCTGGGAGAAGAGAAGAGAAGAGTCTAAGAGAAGAGTTAAACTTCCGGTTATGTATCCAGTTCTGGTGTATTGAAACATCTCACAGCCAATCGTGCGTCCAAAGTTATTGGGCAATCGCATGCAGCAGTATAAATTGGGGGTGGCACTCGTTGATTAATCATTGCAATGTTGACAGGTAAGCGGGAAAATAGTTCCACCGGTCAGGAGTCTTCCTGCACAGCCATGAGATTTTTGTTTTCTATCAGTAACAATCAACTGGTAGCTCAGTTAACAAGGCAATTTTCATTCGTATAGGGACTCCGATGGTACAAATTCAAGAATATGACAGGGAATTGTCGGGCCAGACGATCCCTGGTCAAATAAAATAGTGTATATTCCGTAATATATCAAATGAGCTGAGAAGGGTGGAGATGCAATGTGGTTTAAGGAGAGAGCTAATGGATACTGCCACAATATGTTGATAACAAGGCGGAACAATTATAGTCGAGAATGCTGCAGAGAACATAGTCAGAAGAAGGCGGAAATCCAGAGGATGGTCGAGCTTGGGGAGGTTGTCCAGATACTGGAAGCTAGAGGGGGTGAAAGGGGTGGTTGCTGAAAGATTCCGTCACTCGCACCAAGTTAGAGGTCGTTTGAAAACACGATTGAGTATCAGATTTACCATTGCGAGTGCTGCACTGGGTCAGGTGAGCCAGCCTTGGTGACGAAAGATTCTTGGCACCTGTTATACAACAGCACTGATGTGCAACGGGTGCATGTGGGATTGAAGAGGGGCGGAATACTGGAATGGTGAAATGTGTCGAGGGGTGAGGGTTTTAGGAAGAGTTGAGCAAAATCACGGGGAAAGAAACAGTGCCGGATGAACTCAGCGAGCCAGGTGGCATCAGTGGAGGGAAATTGACAGACGACTTTTTGGGTCTTGAATCTTAGATTTAGGTATATTAGTGTCACGTGTACCGAGGTATCGTGAAAAGGTTTGTCGCAACATATCCAAACAGATCAGAAATATCCATACTAATACAATCAAGTCAAACTAAGATACAATAAATAGATCAAAAGAGAAGATACGGATTGTAGAATATAATTTTCAGTCTGCTAGCGGAACAGTTCCATTAACAAAGTCCGATATTCTTAATAGGGTAGAGGTGAATCGGACAGTACCCTATCTCATGGAAGGACCAGAGCCTGATAAGAGAGGGGGAGAAGCTTATCCTGAGTCTGAAGGTGTGCGCTTTCAAGCTTCCCTAACTTTTGTCGGATGGGAAGCGGGTGAAGAAGGAATAACCGGGGTGGGACACGTCTTTGATTCTGTTGGCCGCTATTCTGAGGAAGCGTGAAGTGTAGGTGGAGTCAATGGTGGGAGGTTTAGTCTATATAAAGCTGATCACGCGAAGTGATGCAAAACATAGTTTATGCCCGGATGCAAAGTTTCGTGTAATGAAACAAGTCATATCTCACGCTCATCTTTCCAATTTGGCTCCCAGTTTCAAATGTATGCAGTCAGTGCAAGATTACAAGAGCGGAAAATCTATTTGATTCAAATACTGGCATCTGTCAAAGGTACCAGTGGAAGATGATTCAATCATAGGCATTTAGCAATGTTAACTGCCATGTCATTAGGTTCGGAATGGAAGGAGGGGATTTCCCCGCACCCATAAACAGTCTGAGGCGCTCTGTTCCGGCGGGCTGAATTTCTATCAAGCATTCCGCCTACTAATTTGCTCTAGCATTCTGGATATTTAATTGGTAACCCCGTCCTCCCATGGACATTTAATATCCCTTATTGCCTTGACGATCTTAGTCGTGAAATGTTCGACTACCCAGTTCTCAGGTTTTCTTTTTAGAATGGCGACTCCAAACTTTCATTCGTTTTTGTGTGGAACAACTACTTAGCGTGCGGCCAAGCTCTGATTATTACAAATAAACCCAATGATCTCGAATGTTCAATACACAACCGACTCTCTCAGATCTTATAAATTATTTAAATCACATCAGTCTTTTAGATAGAAGGGGCACGATGCGATATATTATCAAAAATATTGTTTCATAGCCAATATAATTTTTCAAGAGGCAGATATTAAACAACAAATGCAACAATCAAAATGGGGTATAGGCAAACCTTTATGTGACCCCAATATAAATAGTAACTTCCTTGGGATGAAGAGTCACCACTTTAATCACGTTTTGTACACGTGGACGCACTTTGTGCGATTGGCGCACTAAATTGTTCAGCTCACCAAATGTATTGCCTCCAGCTATTTAGAAAATATGTCCCATGTTTGTGCATGTCAGGCCCAACGTGGATGGTATAATAATTCCTCCCCCTCCACGCTAATCTCCCCACGCATTATCTCAGCGCGATTAACGATCTTTCCATTGGGAACAATACCTTTCAGTTTGCTCCCTATGAGATGCCAAGAAATTTGTCTTATCGATTGCTATTAATTGATCAGTTTCTTGGGTAATCTAAGGCATCACCTCAGATACGCTCAATAAAAACATTGTGATTAAAATCGTTAAATATTAAACAGCCGATAGAATTAGCAATGACAAAGCCGAACCTTGATAAACGGAGTCGTAATTACATGATCTATGTTGCAGAGCAAGCAAGGCATGAAATCCAATTAAGTAACAATTTTGTTATCGTTTTATCAAAGGAAGCGTAAACGCAATGGAATTGAATACATTGAAGCAATAAGCAAATCAAAACAAAACGTATTTACCGTACAATTAAAGTTAATTTTGATCTACGCTGTATTTATAAACTAATAAGTTACTGGTAAGTACTACTACGCTCGTCAGTAGGCATTCCACTGACGTTAATTTATGGGAAATTTAGTACCCTTAAAAAAACGTTGAAATTCCATTACCTTGTTTCCCGGACGTCACTGGCATTATCATGTTTGAACTATCTTCACTTTGCCAGACTATTAATGAAACAAAGTCACTTTGAACATGCGCTTTACACGTGTTCTTCACTGAAAACAAAGTTACCGTGAAACTGAATTTACGTGAAACGCCAATTGCATCCCACCTTCCCACAATCTCTTCCCCCAAACGGCCATGTGCGGCTGCAGGGCTGGCTCGCCGCTGCGAGCAGAAGTTAAGACTTTTCGACGACTTTTTGTAACTTTGTCAATGCGCTCATTGATAAATGCAAAAAACCATGGCTCCATGGTCAAGTAGGTAATTCCCCCGTGTAGCTTCACTTCCGGACCGTCCATAGGACGAGTATGTCTATCTGGCCCTGAATTCTTCTCCAGTGGGAGGTTGGTGGCAAACCCGAATGTCGATGCCTTTAATATGACCTAAGATTATCGACAGAAATTATCGATGAATCAGTCAAAGGAGTATCGCAAGTGATTAGCAAGCAGCTTCCTTACTATTTGAATATGATGGTAAAACAGAACTGGAAATAAATGATGTGCATAACGGCGGTTTGTGGAAAAGGCACTCATAAACCCGTTAAAAGAAAGCTATTAGTTAAAACATCTTAATAAAGCATTGATTGGGCTACACCTGGTGCATTGCGTTCCTGGGCACCGCACTTTGGGAAAGATATGATTGCGGAGAGTGCGGAAAAGACTACCAAATGGTTCTAAGGACGAAGGATCTCAGTTATGTTGGCGTTCTGGAGAACCTCTGGGTGGTGCTCCATGGAACAGAGGAAGTGAAAATATTTGTGAGAGGCTTAATGTATGATGGAGTGGGCATAAAAATGTAATCCTATTGGCGGAAGAGTCAAGAACCATGGACAGAGAATGCGCGAGGTTGGTGAAACGAGATAACAACGACATGAGACAAAATGCTGTTCCACAGGGAATGGTCCAGGTTTGGACTACACTGCGTGGGGAACAGTTGAGGCAGATTCATCTGCATTGTTCAAATGGAGATTGAGTTGGTATGTGTGCAGGGAAATAATTTGAAGGGTTATGAGGTGATGGCGGGGAGGTAGACATGGCTGGATTACTGTTGCATTGAGCCGATTTGCACGACCGGCCGAATGGCCTCTTACATGTGGTTGGCATGATGTGATATTGAACTTCGTCCAGAATCCCCCCTTCCAAGTGCAACAAATATCTCTCATCTCAGTCTTGTAGAACAGAGTTGGCATCAATTGAAAAACCTTTCTATCGCAAAGAACTACGCCACATATTCAATCGAGTTCCCCAAGAATGATATCGATCAACATCTCAACAAAATTGAACAACATCCGAGCCGAATGAGATGTAACATTTCTTCAATGACATAGAATGCTCGTTGTTTTGTTCTCATAGTAAGGAATGTTTCACTGAATTGTATTTCATTCTGATGCTTTGCTTGGCGTATGTAATGTGCCTATCATGCGCTGTGATTTGTGTCTACAATATTTTGAAACATTGAGAACATGACATTCATTTTCCAGCGATCTGTATCCTTAGCTCCGAATGCGAGTGACACAACTACAATTCCCGAAGTCAATTTCTTGGGAATTAACCAGAATCACAAATTAATCCCAGGACTCTGCACATTTTTATTTTAAAATAGCACGGGTCGCAAAGCAGTGGATTGGCGAGTAACTTGCTTACATGGAGTGTCCCTCTTCATAGCTAGACTTCATAAAAAAATAGCGTGCGGTTGAGAAACTGTGCAAAGAAAATATAGATACTCCATTCGGCTCGAATTTTATGCAATACACTGCCTTCTTTTATCTTTACGGTTGCATCGGTAAATATTCATTTGGATATAGCACCTACTCCGAATGCGATTTGATTCTAACTAACTGCTAACGTCTCCCTCAATAACCTATAGCGGACAAACTGGGGACAAGCATGGCCAGACAACCAATTGAACCTGTATGGACGGTGAGATCAGGAAAGAGAAGTGAGCATTTCGACTTGAAACGTTAACTCTGTTTCATTGTCCACTGACATCGTTGAGTATTTCCAGCATTTTATGTTTTTATTTTAGATTTCCAGAATCTGAAATTTTCTTTGATATTCAATATGAGATTCATGTTACCGAGCTTACCTAACCGCACATTTGTTATTTTAGTATGGCCTGGTGTGCTCTTCTGCCCTGGGGTGATAAGGGATCGTCCTTACGGTTAACCATACATAACATTGTTAATGCTGCCTTTCACTATTCAGGTTTGATTGTGGCACAGTATGAACGTCATACGGCACATGTTTTCCTGTAGCAGTGCGTGGATAGTCCAACCCGAGAAGGGAATAAACGAGATCTTGTAATGGGAAATAAACCTGGACAGGTGTTTCAGTGGAAGACCTTTTGGGAGATATTGATCACAACTCCATAAAGTTTGAGAATTCTTTGAAAGGGATCAATCTGGAAGCCACTGAATTGGAAAAGGGTAAATTTCAACGTTATTGGGCAGCAGCTCGAAAAGGAACGTTAAAAGGAGTTGTTATTGGATGAACCCACATCAGACACGTGGAGCCGTTTAACGCACAGTTGATCAAAGTTGATGACAAGAATGGTCTAGTAAGGAGGGGGGGTAAGAATGAGAAAGTAAGGGAAACCCGGAAAACCAAAGACGTTGTAAATGTGGTCAAACTGCAAACGAAAGTGTGTGCAAGGTTTACGAAAATGAAAGTAGACAGGGTCTTTGAGGAATATAAAGCAAAGGGGAAATAACTTAAGCAGGCGATTACAAAGGCCAAAATGGGCCATTAAATGGCTTTGGCGCGTCAGATTAACGAAAACCCGAAGGCCTTTTATACCTACATTAAAAACTAGAGTATAACCAGAGAGAAGGTAGGACCACTCAAGACTCGTCACTCTGTCGTTGCCTACCTGGATGTGACGTCTCCAGTAAATACGTCACCTCCGCTTCAGGCCAAGCAGACAACGGGAGTGTATGTATAAATATTTCTTGCAAACGATTATCCGCCCACCAGAGTTAAAGGGCAAATGATAGGGGGCATCAGTTCAGCTACCAAACGCCTTCAACCCAATCTGTGAATGCCAGATTGGAATGCAATTAATGGTAAATTATTTGTGATATTTAATTAATGGTAGATCTGCGATGTGATCTGTGTAAGTTATGTGGCACTGGAAACATGGTATTTCAAAACGGCTTTGCCGATGTTGCACATTGGCGGCATGTGGCCGTGACAATAAAATATTGGCGTCATTGACTTGTAATTGAAGGTTGAATAAACTGATTTCATCGCTTGATATATTGAGACCTGAAAAAGATGTTTTAAACTCACACTGGAGTGGCGGTCTAATAAATCAAGCTGAATCTCTTCCATAATGGCGTTGCAATCCAACAAGCTTCTGAGATTCTGGTGCTGAAATGGTCATCCATTTGTATGTTACATAGAAACATAGAAAATAGGTGCAGGAGTAGGCCATTCGGAACTTCGAGCATGCACCGCAATTCAATATGATCATGGCTGATCATCCAGCTCAGTAACCTGTACCTGCCTTCTCTCTATACCCCCTGATCCCTTTAGCCACAAGGGCCACATCTAACTCCCTCTTAAATATAGCCAATGAACTGGCCTCAACTACCTTCTGTGGCAGAGAATTCCACAGACTCACCACTCTCTGTGTGAAGAAATGTTTTCTCATCTCGGTCCTAAAAGACTTCCCCCTTATCCTTAAGCTGTGACCCCTGGTTCTGGACTTCCCCAACATCGGGAACAATCTTCCCGCATCAAGCCTCTCCAACCCCTTAAGAATTTTATATGTTTCTATAAGATCCTCCCTCAGTCTTCTAAATTCCAGCTAGTATAAGCCTAGTCTATCCAGTCTTTCTTCATATGAAAGTCCTGCCATCCCAGGGATCAATCTGGTGAACCTTCTCTGTACTCCGTCTAAGGTTAGAATGTCTTTCCTCAGATTAGGAGACCAAAACTGCACACAATACTCCAGGTGCGGTCTCACCAAGGCCCTGTACAACTGTGTGAAGAAACAATATTTCCCAACAATCTACTGCCCGAGCTTTCTCCGAGCACCCAGCATAAATACACCCAAGCCTCGGCATGATGGCAAGGCATGTCCAGACGGAAGACAAAGGCAAGGAGGTGCAAGCGGGAGCGACCTGGACAGTACACGCCTCTCCGCGTCACAAAACAGCACGCTGAGCATCTCGGAAAAACGGGTCATGTTGTGTCGGTGCCGGCTCCAGGGAAATATTCCGGAGCCTGGGCCCGATGAGCAATTCTGGCGGAGCAGGGGTAAGCTCGGCCCGATTCGCTCCAAGCACACGCCTCTCCTCGACACCCTCCGCGACTGGGTGAGGACCGGCCTCCCTCGCAGCCGCAACACCCACCCTCCCCCTGAGGAGTAATGCGCTGAATGATGATGATCAAAGTCCAAACCCTTAACCCATTGCAGTAAAAACTAATTAGGTCCCGTGTGGCAGATCGACTGATGCCCGCCACCTGGAGCCGCAAACCCCGCCCCCCCCCTAGGCAATGGCCCTGGCAGAAAAACTACGTGGCCAGATCGTGCCATCTGGGGCATCTCCTCTGGCAGCTCTTACCAGATAGTAACTGTTATTTGTGTGAATAATTTACCACTCACACCTCCTTAAAACCTCCTCTCTCTCACCGGAACCCTACCATGGTAGATAAGACTCTGGCTATCAACTTTATCTCTGCCTCCCATAATTTATATACTTCTGTGTTGTCTCCTGGTGCCCTGAAGGGAAAATTAGCATGCAACAAATTGTCAAACACAACGTTGAGTGCAGAGTAATATTTGATTTTTCCCATTGCTCTGTTACCAATTTACTCCCGGGATTTCACCAATTATTCACATTAGACAGCTGTCTAAAATTTCCCACATTTACTCTCCTTCCCTTTTGAATAGTAGTTTTACATTTATACGTTCGGTCCTTCTGGGGTATTTCAGGAAGTGGTAATACTTGTGAGGTACGTTATGTCCCTGCAGCCACCTTTTGAAATCCTATGGTTCAGGCAATCACATGGAAGGCTCGTCGTATATTAGCCTCCCTGTTTTCTATATCTTCATTAATAACATATATTTCATCAGGTTCCTCACTTTCGGAAGATCTTTGGTTCCTAACTCTATCTCTTTTGCTTCATTTAGCCTTCTGGAGCGTAAACAATGTGGGTTTTTTTTCGTTTACAGCATCGATTTCTCATTCTCATCTCTCATATTTCTCCCACTTCTGCCACAATGACTCCACACTTATGTTGGCAATCTTGTTTTTATTTACATATTGTTAGAAGCTCTTGCAACCATTGTACATTCACACCCCTTTTATCTTTTATGTTCCCCTTTGACAAATGCCCTACTACCTTACCTTTCATGGGTATTATTTATGCCATCTAACCTACACCGCACTGCCCCTCCATCATGAACCATCCTCATACCACCCATCTTTTCCAATTTCGTAGAATAAAGTCTCGTTTGTCCTTTCCCGTTGCATGATAGTTTGAAATAAAACCAGCCCAAGTAATCGTCTCCTCTCTTGGTCACAAGGTTACATGCAATGGAACGCTGTTTTACCATAGCGTTGCTCGCCAATGCATTCACCCCCTAGGTTGCTTACAGTATTCCACTTTAAATTTGACTCTACTATAGGAAGCACCAACATTTTCCTTTCCAACATGCTCCGCCCACATGCCACTGCCCATTTGATGGTTTTCGGTGGCTCGTGTCGCAACCTCGCTCAGTTTGAAAATTACAGTAGTGTCGTCCAACAGAAATCTAAGTCAGGAGAGAAAAGTAAAACCGACACGGTTTAAGTCACTGGTTTTATTAAAACTGATCTGTTTGCATAGACAACTGCGCACTGCGTTTAGTTTACGGTTTGCTCCATATTTGAGCAACTAATTAAATATAATACTCATGCTTATAATTCCACCAAGAAACGAAAAGAACGCGAGCATTAAGTTTGCAAAACTAAACACTGCTTAAAATCATTAAAAATATCTAACTCAAATTCTTTATATTTTCAAACTAATTGCTTAAACAATCGAGTCACCGGTTCCCAACGACCTAATGTTTAAAACTGCGCACACAACTATATTGTGATAGATTTCATCATTGTACTTCATGAAAGCAAGAGAATTGCAATCTTTTTGAAAACTCCCTGCGAGAATCTAGAATCTCGACGTTATGCTTCGATAAAAATATCAGAATGTACTCGGTGCGTTTTCGACCTTGTGTTTGACTTCAGTTGAAATGTAAATGTTTTACTTACTAATTCCATGCAAATAATTCGAACAGTAAGCAGAGGGGATGCGATTACATTTTATCGAGCATTTCCAGTCGGCTTTGGCGATATCTGGCAGCAATATTTGTTAAAAGATACAGAAAAAGATTTGTTTAAAATGAAGCTAGCTGTCCAAATGAGCACTCAATGCCTATGAAAATGTGGCTCGCTCGGAAGGCCCTTGGAATTTCTGAACAGGGCCATCCTGCAGGGGCAATTAAAAATGGACAACAGTTTCTGGGCTTGCTAGCGATGGCGTCATTCCACAATAAAAATAAAGCAGGTTAATGAAATTGGCAATAGGCGATGGATGATGACATCTTTGATCGGATTTTAAAGCCTGTACCTTGCACTAAACGTTATCCTGTTATCATGTATCTGCACACTGCGAATGGCTCGATTGTAATCACGTATTGTCTGTCCGCTGACTGGTTAGCACTCAACAAAAGCTGACCACTCTACTTCGGTACACGTGACAATAAACTAAACTGAAGAATAAACTAAATTGAAGGTTGTTTATCTTGATGTGTTCGGATTTACGGCTAAAACTGCCTTGTAATGCTTTAAAGTAATGGACGAAACCAGTTCGTTAGAAATAAAAGCTGCCATTTAATAGATACTGTGCGATATAACCAAGACGCTAGGCTCGTAGGCTAATAGTGGCAAAGCCCAAGCAAGTCCGTTAGATATTGCCTGACTTTAGTGCGTGAATATAAGGCAGCCGGTGATAAGCTGTCAGCGGGGAAGCAATCAGAGACCATTAAATAGGCTTGCAACACTGGATGCACACGCATGGAAAATAGGCGCTTGACTAATATATTAAAAACATTTCCAACCTCGGGACAAAGCTGGATATACATTTTTAGAGCTGCTAAGCATTTTTTCTGTCACGTTTCACTGAGAGAATGAATGGGAGGCTGGTTAGAACCCAAGTGTTCGATCACCAACTCCCAGACGTTATTTGTTTGGCAGCCCGTGTTAACGAATTGTACAAAGTTTTGTCATTTTATATACAACAATGTCCTTGTCCTCCACCGTATCAGCCACTTGGCATTCAAAGTGCTGAGGTAAAACCTCGTCGTGAAAGGCAGGCGAGCGATTCCTCGCTCGTAATTCGGAAGAGAGGTAAATTGTGGTTCCTTGATTGGAGAGATGGCGCATCGTCTCCACAAGCGCCGGGTAGCAAACTGAGCTGTAAACAATATCTGAGCCCAGTATGAAGTCATAATCGGTGGGAAAGCTGGTGTGGTCTTCACCCCATACCAGGGGCTGGACTTTTACACGGTGCCTGCAGGCAGAGGGGATGTTGATGTTCACATTGTTTTCTATTTGCCTCAGGATTTTCGGCTTATCGGTCATGGTGACCTCTCCACCTAACGAGAGAAAACAAAATCGTGCCTATTTTGTTTGTCTGTCCTATTTAAGCAACCAAAGGCGCACCCGAGCGAGAGCCGTGCCCCAAAGCATCGCCCATTCGTGCTGTACCATCTGTTCGTTGATGGAGGATTTCAGAAATGATCAGAGAGTGACATCGAGTAGTAGAACGGAGAAACAGGCACCTCGACCCACCATGGCTACGCTGCCCATTGTACCTATCTATGTACACTAACCATGTTTATCTTTCTATGCGCTTCCTAACTATTCTGAGTGCACCTGCCTCCACCTTTTCCACCTGGACTGCATTTCAGAATCCAATCATGCTCTGTTTAAAATACGTTCATCCCAGACCCCCCCCCCCCCCCCCCCTCTGCACCTCCTCCGTCTTACCCTAAACCAGCCCCCTCTTATTATGGCCACACCCATCATGGGAAAAGTGATTTTACTATCCACCTCACTCTTAATTTTCAATCTATCAAATCTCTCCTCCGCCTCAACTGAGCTAAGGGAAAGGACTACTTCTCTTAAAACTGCAATGCCTTATTCCTCATCTTGGCGAGTCTCCTCAGCAGGCAGCTTCTCCAATGCAATCACATCCTTCCTTCAGTGAAGCGACCAGGACGCACACAGCACTCCATGTGTAACCAATGTTTCAGAAGGCAGGTAAGATGACCTTCCATTAGGAGAGGTGGTTGGATAGGGGAGGTTCCTTGTAGGAATATTAACGGTTTAACCGAGGGAATTAAAAGTAACATCTCCAAGTTTGCGGATGACACAAAGCTGGGTGGCAGAGTGAGCTGCGAGGAGGATGCTATGAGACTCTAGGGTGACTTGGATAGGTTGAGTGAGTGGGCAGATGCTTGGCAGATGCTTAGCAGATGCAGCATAATGTGGATAAATATGTTGTTATCTACTGGTTATCCTTCTTTCAGCGAAAGAAGGCAGATTATTACCTGAATGGTGTCAGATTAGGAAAAGAGGAGGTGCAACGAGACCTAGGTGTCCTTGTATAAGAAAATAACTGCAGATGCTGGTACAAATCGAAGGTATTTATTCACAAAATGCTGGAGTAACTCGGCAGATCAGGCAGCATCTCGGGAGAGCAGGAATGGGCGACGTTTCGGGTCAAGACCCTTCTTCACACTGAAGAAGGGTCTCGACCCGAAACGTCGCCCATTCCTACTCTCCCGAGATGCTGCCTGACCTGCTGTTACTCCAGCATTTTGTGAATAAATACCTAGGTGTCCTTGTACATCAGTCACTGAAAGTAAGCAAGCATGTACAGCAGGCAGTGAAGAAAGCAAATGGCGTGTTGGCCTTCATAACGAGAGGGTTTGAGTATAGGAGCAAGGAGGTCCTTCTGCAGTTGTACAGGGCCCTGGTGAGACCATACCTGGAGTATTGTGTGCAGTTTTTGTCTCTAATTTGAGGAAGGACATTCTTGCTAATGAGGGAGTGCTGCGCAGCTTCGACAGGTTAATTAACGGGATGGGGGGGGGGGGGACTGACATATGATGAAAGAATGGATCGACTGGGCTTGTATTCACCGGCATTTAGAAGGATGGGAGGGGATCTTATAGAAACATATATTGAAATTAACTGAGCAAATATATTTTATCTAAACCACTAGGATAGAGGAAGGGGGCAAGGGGGGGGGGGGGGGGGTGGAGGGGAGCGTTCATATGTTATAAACGTTAGAGAATTCAACGTTCATACCGCTAGGTTGTAAGCTGCCTAATCGAAATATAAGGTGTTCAGCGAAACGGTCGCCGAATCTACATTTGGTCTCGCCGATGTACAGGATATGTGCATGTGCACCTCTGTACGTATGGTTTCGCCAATGTAAAGGAACCCACACCTGGAACACCCGATTGAGTAAATGAGGTAAGAGGGAGTACATGTGAACTTCCTCTTACCTCATCCGTGGGCTCCTGTCCATCGGCGAGAACAAAGATAAACTGGGCGACCGTTTCCCTGAACACTTACAACTTACTGCCCAGGCCTACTGGATCTCCCGGTTGCCAACTTCCCTTCCCATTCCCATAATAACCTTTCATCCCCTAGCCTCCTCCATCACCAGAGTGAGGCCACACGTAAACTGGAGGAAAAGCACTTAATATTTACTTGGGTTGCGTGCAACCTAGCGGGATGAACGTTGAATTGTCTAATTTTAAGTAACTTCTACTAACACTCCTCTCCCCTCCCGTCCTTGCCCCCCTCCCCGAGCTAGTCATTTAACCAGTTCCACAGTTCACCACAGTGTATGTCTCTTGGGATCACACATTCCGTCGCCAACAATTGTTCTGCCAGGGCACCATCCTGCCTGAGGTCATTTGTTGCCGGACGCGATCTTGGTCTTTTCTTGACTCCAGCACTACCCCCCCCCCCCCCCACCCCAACCCCCGCACCCCCATCACCACCTCCAACTTTCAGTCTAAAGAAGGGTCCCGAACCGAACCGAACCGAATCGAAACTGCCCTTTTTCCTCCAGAGATACTGCCTGAACCGCTGAGTTACTCCAGCACTTTGGATCCATCTCTGGTATAAACCAGCATCTGCGATTCTTTGTTTCCACATTGCACTTGGTCACTTTCCCCGATGGAGATTCCCCTTGTTATTTTGCATGTGATTGATCCGTTCAGTTCACAATCTTTTCACTCACCGAGGAGGGATGCTAGAATCCCAACAGTCCCCGTGCCTGATCCCAGCTCAATCACTTTCTTCCCCGTGAAATTGATGTCCTCCTTCTCAAAGTACCGACAGAGAGCGATCCCCTGCAAAGACGTGGAAGAGAAAATGAAACGCACTGGAAAGAGAACGAGAAAGTGATCTGATCATTGTGGAGCAGATATCATTTGTTAAGGAAGAGGATATCTCACTGGACATTTCTCCATCAGATCATCCCTGCTCTGTTCTGATGGCAGGGCATTGGATTACAAAAACATTTCCGTTTCTCACTATAAAGTTGCTGTCCGACCTGCTGGGATTTTCTAGCATTGCATGCTAAATCTGCACCGGGTCTTGTTCTCTCCGGTTGATTTTTTTTCTGGTTCCGAAAGAATTGCTGAACCCTTCATGAGAAAATAGTTAGACGCAACCGCCAACGGTACCCACAGCCAACATGGCCCTCGTCGCCAGGGCTGCACCACTACCTTACCCAGACCTGTCGTAGTCTGAAGCGAAACGCCCCGACCCGAAACGTCGCCCATTCTTTCTCTCCAGAGATGCTGCCTGTCCCACTGAGTTACTCCAGCATATCGTGTCTATCGCCGACATTTGGCCACTAAGGGCGAGGAAATGAGACTCAACAATTCCAAGAGGCAAGGGAATTATTACCTTCTTGGGGTCAGATTATTTACTCCGCATCATTGTGTCTCCCACGTTTATTTCATGTTAAACTTGATAATACAGCAGATTACAACCAAGGTCCGAGTGAGAGATGCAATGTCGACCCCGACCCAGAGCCCCCCCCCCCCCCCACCCACCCCTCCTCCCCTCACCCTACCCCCCCACGGGACGTTCTAACCGTGCTAATCCATTTGAAGGGTTTTTTCTGTTATGAAAGGATTTCCAAATCCGTGCAACGGAAAGAAGAGGAAAGCATTACTTTAAATAAAACAAAGGAAAATACTGGAAACACCCGGCGGGTCAGGCGGCATCTGCGGAGAGGGACCTAGTTAACGTTTCAGTTGGGAGACAGTTCATCGGAAAGGAAGTGATTACTAAGTTTCTGAAGAAGGGTCTCGACCCGAAACGTCGCCCATCCCTTCTCTCCCGAGATGCTGCCTGACCTGCTGAGTTACTCCAGCATTTTGTGACTAAGTTTCAAAAAGTAAGCAAGTTGTAAGGAATGGGCTTCCCGTTAGTCCAACTATTCCGCGGACTTACAGCCTCCCAGACATAAGCGGACACGCCCATGCAATCATCCACTAATCGAGCGATCTTTAAATGGTATCCGCAAAAGTCGAAGTTGCTGTAGGTGATGTAGCCGGCACACTCCTCCTTTGGCTCACTATCGCCGGAATGTTCTGAGATCGCGACTGTCGTCATCCTCGCCCGTACCATGCGCTCCTCGTGAGCTGCGATGCGTGGAGGCAGCGTTTATATGGCGCCCACACGTCCGCCCACACTCGCAAACCCCCGAGCGACCAATCAGATAACGTCTACTCTTGCGCTTCACAGTGATCAGTGGTCAAGAAATGCGTGATCAGCCAGTTGCACAGAAGCCCGGATACATTAGTTCAAGCTGACAATCAAGAAGCTGTCTCCAGAATCATGAACTTTAATTTTAAAAGTCCCTGTGCAGCGGGAGGGTGCTGACTGAGTTCAGTCTCTGCATCAATCGATCCTTTTCGGCAATATTACATTGCCTGGGCCCGATCCCGCCCTGGTTCGTATCCCCATCTCCACCAACATACGGTTCCCCGCCGTATTCCAGTACAGAGGCCGGGTGATGCGTGTCTCTGCAACTTTCACAGTTTACACTGCCCGCTCTCCCGGTGAAACGGCGATTTACTTGCAAACTGTGCGGACGGCTGCACTGCGCTCGCCGCTCATGCCCTGTCATTCCCTGTGCTAGGCAGGCTAAAAGCATGTAGAAGACAGATCTGCCCAACACCCTTTCCAAGCCCCAGCCCTCACTCTCATCAATCTAAGCGCGATCATACCATCGGCTTACTATAATTCTGCACTCCATTCTAACACGACCCATACTCTACGCCTCTCTCAATGTCTCAGTGGAGTAATTAGTAAGTGTGTCAAATCTTCCGACCGCACTTTACAACCTTCTCGCCTCAGTGATCATCTGTAGGAAGAAGCTGCAAATGCTGGTTTAAACCGAAGATAGACACGCAAAGCTGGAGAAACTCAGCGGTTCAGACAGCATCTCTGGGGAAAATAAATGGACGACCTTTCGTCTGAAGGGTCTCGACACGAAAGGTCGCCTATTCCTTTTCTCCAGAGATGCTGTCTGACCCGCTGAGTTACTCCAGCATTTTGTTTCTATCAACAATAATCTCAGCAGTTTCAGTTAATGAGAAGTTCCGGCATTTATGTTTTTATTGACAATTTCAAGCAGGTAATGCAATTGATATCATTTCTGCCAACTTGATTAACATCTCCCCTTGAAAGGCCACAGACCAAGTGCTGGAGACTGGGGTTTGGATGGATGGCTGAAAGGACGAGATTCAGGCTGGGGATCAGTGACCAAGTGTAGTTCGGCTAGGATCTGTTCTAGGACCGCTGTTGTTTGTGCTTAGAGGTAAACATAAATGGACTGGTTAGTAAGTTTGCAGATCACAACAAGATTGCTGGTGTCGCGGACTGCGAGGGTGGCTGTCAAAGTGTTCAGTGGGGAAAGAGATCAGCTAGAAAAACAAGCGGTGAAATGACATATGACGTTTAATCCGAGCAAGTGTGAGGTTGCACTTTGAATGGCAGGAGAAAATACACAATTAGGAGACAACAGCATTGAAGTACAGAAGGATCTTATGGTCCAAGTCCTTAACTCCCTGAAAATGGCAACACAAGTAGATAGAGTGGTGAAGAAAGCTTATGGCATTCTTGCCTTCATTGGTCCAGGTTTTGAGTATGAAGCAGAAAGTCATGATACAGCTTTATCGGATTTTGGTTAGGCCGCATTTGGAGTATTACGTGCAGTTCTGGTTGTCCTATTACATAAATGAGGTGCAGGCTTTGGAGAGGGTGCAGAGGACGTTTACCAGAATGATGTCAGGATTAGGAGACATTAGCTACAGGGAGAGATTGGACACACTTGGGTTGCATTCACTGAGGTTGAGGGGAGGCCGACTAGAAGTATATTAAATTAGTTTAGTTTAGCGGTACAGCCTGGAAACAGACGCTTCGGTCCACCGAGACCCCGTCCACCAACGATGATATTATTTCTCTCCTACGTACTGGGGACAAATCACAAAAGTCATTTAGCCTACACACCTAAGATAGACACAAAAAGCTGGAGTAACTCAGCGGGACAGATGGCATCTGTGGAGAAAATGAATGGGTGACATTTCGGGTCTAAACCCTTCTTCAGACCTACACACCTATCCGTCTTTGCAATGTGGGATGAAACTGGAGCACCCGGAGAAAACTTATGCGGTCATAGGGACAGCAACCGTAGACAGGATCGAACCCGGGTCTCTGGCGCTGTAAGGCAGCAACTCTACCGCTGCGCCACGGTGCCGCTTAAAGAAGTGGTAAAATTAGGAGATCCATAGATAGGAAAGACAGTGTGAGCTTTTCAAAAAATGAAAAATACAAAATAGGGCTCCCGTTTAAGCTGAGAGCGGCTAAGTTTAAAGGAGAAGTTTGCGGCAAATTATACATAATGCCTGGAACGCGCTACCGGGAGAGATGGTTGAGGCCGATACGATAGTGGGATTTAAGAGAATTTTGGACAGCGACATCGATTTGCCTGGAATTGTATAAGTGTTAGTCTTGGCATCATGTTCGGCACGGCCTGTTCCAGTACTGTACTTTCATATGTTCTGCTCCACATAATCTGTCAGATGACAGATGATGGAGATATTTATAGGTAACGGGGCATGATGTATGCACAAGCAAACATTCTCTTGCGCAAGTTTGGTGCATGTACAAATGGGTTGAAGATGTCTCTGTTCAGAGCATACTGTACACCACTCTACACTGCACACTTGTGGTCAAACTATAAAAAAGCTACCTACAGTCTTCAGGTAGCTTTTAATGATGCCACGAGGATATTACGGAAGAGACCTAGATGGTGTAGTGCAAGTGAAATGCTTGTGGCTGCAGAAGTTAATACCCTACAAGCCGTGCTAAGTAATTTAATGTATAAATTTATTTGCTGAATTAATGACTCTGAAAATGAGATAATCTTGGCATTATCACTAATAATGTTTAGAACTACACGCTACCAATCACAGTTGTAGAGACATTGGTATAGTTGGCCCGTTGTTGATCACTGATGGCTGATGCATTGTGCTTGTATGTAATTTATTGTGGTTTTGTTAGTAATTTGTTAGTAACTTACTGTGCTTTTGTATGTAACTTATTGTGCTTCTGTGTGTTTATTATACGTAATGTCTTGGCTTTTATCTGGACCTTGAGTCTGTAATAAAGGATTGATTGATTGATTGATTGATTGATTGATTGATTGATTGATTGATTGATTGATTGATTGATTGATTGATTGATTGATTGATTGATTGATTGATTGATTGATTGATTGATTGATTGATTGATTGATTGATTGATTGATTGATTGATTGATTGATTGATTGATTGATTGATTGATTGATTGATTGATTGATTGATTGATTGATTGATTGATTGATTGATTGATTGATTGATTGATTGATTGATTGATTGATTGATTGATTGATTGATTGATTGATTGATTGATTGATTGATTGATTGATTGATTGATTGATTGATTGATTGATTGATTGATTGATTGATTGATTGATTGATTGATTGATTGATTGATTGATTGATTGATTGATTGATTGATTGATTGATTGATTGATTGATTGACCGACCGACCGACCGACCGACCGACCGACCGACCGACCGACCGACCGACCGACCGACCGACCGACCGACCGACCGACCGACCGACCGACCGACCGACCGACCGACCGACCGACCGACCGACCGACCGACCGACCGACCGACCGACCGACCGACCGACCGACCGACCGACCGACCGACCGACCGACCGACCGACCGACCGACCGACCGACCGACCGACCGACCGACCGACCGATCGATCGATCGATCGATCGATCGATCGATCGATTGATTGATTGATTGATTGATTGATTGATTGATTGATTGATTGATTGATTGATTGATTGATTGATTGATTGATTGATTGATTGATTGATTGTCTGTCTTTTTTTCCACCTTTCTATCCCATTTTCTCTGCATTTCGATATATTTATATCAGGGTTTGTTCCGTTCCAATGAAAGATCCCGGACTTGAAATGCTGACACTGTTTCGCTTTGCACAGACATTGTCTAAACTGACCCAGTTGCTTCCTAGATCATTCTACATTGGCTACCATCTTAGTAGTTTCGATCTTTGAAATATTTTTGGAAAAACACTAGATTAATCCAGCAATATTTTGTTGTGACATGTGTGAAATGCGATATCGTTTATATTGGTACCTTTGAGAAAAATGATCAGGTGATGATGAAGTCTACTAGTTTCTGTAAAGTTGGGGCAAATCTTGGTTCTTGACAGACTAGGTAAAATTGTACTGCACTTATGCCGTTGGTTAATAATGAAATGCAATGTTATTATCTAACTTTAACTCTGCGGGTCTAGAAATTGTGGACATCATGGGGATGAGGTGTGCATACTGTAAGAGGGCTAATCGTACAATGAAGCGATGCTATCTAGTACACATAACGTGCAGCCGACTGGGGTTGTGAGAAGAGGGGCTGGTCCTGTTGACAATAGACAATAGACAATAGACAATAGGTGCAGGAGTGGGCCATTCGGCCCTTCGAGCTAGCACCGCCATTCAATGTGATCATGGCTGATCATTCTCAATCAGTACCCCGTTCCTGCTTTCTCCCCATACCCCCTGACTCCGCTATCCTTAAGAGCTCTATCTAGCTCTCTCTTGAATGTGTTCAGAGAATTTGCCTCCACTGCCCTCTGAGGCAGAGAATTCCACTTATTTACAAATTTCTTTACGAAACGGAAAGGAGGTAATTTCGTCCATCAAGTTTATGGTGGCTCAATGAACAATTAGATTCGCCCATTTACTTTATCTGTAACCCATTCCTACAACCCGTCAATTTTCTAGATTGTCGTTAAAATAAAAAATAAAAACACGGATAGGTTCAAAGAGGATTTTTGGCAAGGCTTTTTCTTTAAACATTTCTATCATAGCTTGCCTGTTTGACGGGTCTTCAATCAAGTCAAAACCCTGCTTTCCACTGACCCAGCAGTTGGACACTTTGAAGAAACCCGAGACGAATTTAGAAAGAAAGCCCGGCCTTGTAAAGTATTCGTTGTAACATTTTGAACCACATTTCGTCAAAGTGAATGTAAATAAATTAAGGAACTTGCGTCAAGGAATATTGCAACACAATTGTTTTGTTTTATCAAAGATTCAATAGTTATATAATGAAGGTTACTTTATGTTAAATTACAAGCGGCTTCGTCATGCTTGATTTGACGTGTCTTTGAGATAAATACTTGGAGACGCATTCTGCTACTCAGTATCATGCAATAAGGGAACAAACACGAACGTAGGACATTCGGGAAGAATACGCTCCTGTTCTGCACAAATATGATGAATGTTAGCGTGAATCAAAAAAAAATCTACTTTCGTGAGGTCAATGATAAGGAAACTGACGTATACCAGGAAATAAGGAAAATAATACCTCATTGTTGTCAAACAACCACGGAAAGCAGAGTAGGAAAATAACTGCAGATGCTGGTACAAATCGAAGTTATCACAAAATGCTGGAGTAACTCGGCAGGTCAGGCAGCATCTAGGAGAGAGGGAATGGGTGACGTTTCGGGTCGAGACCCTTAAGCAGAGTGTGCGGAATAGATTGCGAAACACGAAGTGAGAGGAGGAAAGATTCTATTGCGAGCGCCATTGTACGTTTGAATTTTATTTAGACCCACAAGCTGGAATAAAGATTAATCAAAATAAACAAAGGCAACATTTTTAACAACATTAATGTACTGGAGTATCGTAGGATTAAAGTCCAAAACTCCCTGAAAATGGGAACACGAGTAGGCAGAATGGTATAAAGGCGTTCTTCCATCGGGCATTGAGTAAAAAGTCAGTACGCCATGTTGCAGCTTTATAACACGTTGGATATGCCGTATTTTGAGTATTGTGCACAATTCTGGTCGCCCTATTAGAAGAAGGATTTGGAGGCTTTGGAGAGGGGCAGAAGAGGTTGACCAGAACGTTGCCTGGTTTCGAGAGTGTTAGCTACAAGGAGATGTTGGACGGACTTAAATTATTTTCTCTGTCGGGGGTTGAGTGAAGATCTAACAAAAGCGTATAAAATTTATGAGAGCCATACATAAGGTGCACGGTCAGAACCTGTCTCCCAGAGTGGAAATGTCAAAGACTAGAGGGCATGACTTTGCCAGGTTGGGAAAGTTTAACAGATATGCGCGGGACGCCATTTACACTGAGAATGGTGGATGCCTAAAAACGCGCTGTCAGGGGCAGTGGTGGAGGAAATGTGACGGTGGCGTTTAAGGTTAAGGTTAACCTCTTAAGGTTTTCAGATCAGCACGTGGAAATACAGGATAAGCACAGGAATATGGATCCTGTGCAGGCAGAGAAGATTGGCATCGGGTCGGGATGGTCATTGTGAGCCGAAGGGCCTGTTCCTCTACTGTTTTACCTTCTAACCTCTCCAAGCATCAGCAGATGGACACTCCTTTTAGGACCTTTTCCACCTATCATAATTGTAACTCAGTTGTTCATTTGTTGAATAGTCCGGCCTCCTGAGAACATCGGAAAACTCCATTAGAAACGCTTTGCAGAGATAGAAAAAAGGGTAATCTTGATCTTAACTTCTACTTCACTGTCGCGTTTTGTCACCTGGTCTCGCTTTATCATAAATATTTGTGTTATTGTATTTATTCCCCCAATCACATTCTCTAGCACCTAAAACCAACGTGTTTTCTTTCTTTCCCGCTCGGACGCAGTACCCCGACCCTGGCACCGTATCTGTTTCTCTTTCCATTAGTGCTGACTGACCCGCCGAGTGACTCCAACACTATTTTATTTCGGATTTCTAGCATCTTAATTTTGATTTCCCCTCATTTCTATCCCAATCTGTGAACCTTTCACTAGAGAAGATGTCCCTTCCCCAGTTCTGGAATCTTTCGTCTGCAGACACGCCATCGTGATATCTGCACCGTCATTCTCCCTCTCAAAATATTCTATATCTCAATGAAATCAACCTGCAATCTTCTAATATTCAGTCCGTAGATGCGGGCAACAGCCATGCTCTTCTCCAAATTAGTAGCACATTGCACATGAACATTAAAAAAGATAACAGCAGGAATATGCCACCTGGCACCTCAACCTGTTAGTGAACATGGTTTAACTACCTCAGGCCTCAAATCCATCTCTGTAGCAATTCCTCTATCCCTCAATTGTTCGATCGTTAAAAAATATTCTACCACAATATTAATTACTGCCAATGATCTAGCCTCCACAATTCCATAGCGCAGAGAATTCCAGCAATTCATTATCCCCTGCGAGAATAATTTTCTTAGGATAGGGAACTGTTTTCATCAGACACGAGGGGACTACCAGTGCACTACGTTCTGAAGAAGGGTCCCGACCCAAAACGTTACCTATCAATGTCCTCCAGGGATGATACCTGGCCCGCTGGATTACTCCAGGACCTTGTGTTCGACGCTGGAAATGTGTTCCCTTGCGTTATTTTGAGCTGTAATGGATGTAGCAGTGCGGGATTAAACGTTGAAACTGAAATATTATTTGGAAAGTTGTCATTATATAATACTTAAAAAAATTATTATAACAATGGGCTTGCCTCACAGTAAACACTTAAATTGCAGTACTTGGGAGGATGTAAGTCAAGGCATTTCGATATTCATCTATTTTCTTTTAAAGAAAAACACCACGTTAAGTTGTAACTAGTTTGTTCCAAATAGAAGGGAGCTAAACAACTAAAAACAAATTCTTCAACACTGGAAATTAAAAAATATGTATGTTAGGTTATTTTCAGAGATTGATTTCCAGCTGCACCAATATGTTATTATGATAGAAAAGTGTTCCTTAAATTTGACATATGAGGTTAATGTTATTATATTTCCCAATGTGCTCAGCATAGGAGTACGTCACTCAGCCATAACTGATGGATTTTCGTGGGTGCTTAGTAAAGTAAATGTAACGTTTATAACACCACTGTGCTAAGAACCCGTTCTAAAATCTAAGGTCAATACCCTCTGCTGAATTCAATGAATTATTTCACTCTCCAGTTGTATCTTTTTATCACAGTAGACACAATGTGGGTTTTTTTCCACAAGCCCCAATGTGCAGCACTGTGGTTTTAGAAATATATTCGCCGCATCTCTGCTTCAGAGCTAGCCGTCTCTCTTTACCAGAGATTACAACGTAGTGACTTGTAGTTCTCAATCTGGTAGAAATTGATATCCTAAACCAAGACCGGAGTCATCTTGCCTGTGGATCAGCGAGGCAACTGAAAATCAAAGAGGATGAACAGCTCTGAGGATTCTACCCCCGTGTGGGAAAAGGAGGAGAAGCAATATGAATTCAGTGGATACCCTTTAAAGATCACGACGTTTAAAGGAGCGTTTCTCGGCGTCTCTGGTTTTGTCTGGGAACCCGTAAGTCTAGCAGCCTGTTACAAATGCACTGTGTGCAATCGCTTCCATAGACGTATTTTACCAACACTCGTGCCAACCCCGGTAGTTGCATAATCTATCTCATACCATCTGTCCACCGCCCACCACAAATGCTTCCCGGTTAAAATGGTATTCCCACCCCTCAATTTATCCCTTCTACAGGAACCGGACCTGAGCTGAGCGTTGCCTTCAAAAAAAATACTTTCCACGGATCTTAACAAGTAAAGGGAGCCCATTACAGCTGCACTGCTGCGTTTCATCAGATGGATCTTCGCCATCCATATTCTTCTCTCAATTCACATCCATTTACCCAACCTGGCAATGCGCTATGTCCATTAGTACACATTTCACTTCGTAATTCCGCGCCATAGTGCCCTTAATCCTCTACTTCCATGCCCATGTCGGAGTCACAAAAGCCAGGGATCTTTATCCGCCCTTTATAATTTTCTAACCGGCCAAGAAACCCACGTGGATTAATATAGCAAAGCACGCTCGCCACCCCAAGGTAAGAATTCAGGGGTACGAATGCGTGATGGGGAGTGGCACTTAGTCTTGGGCAGCGCCCGCTGGGGTTCAGAAATAGTTGGTGATGAATGCTAGCCAGTTTCTTCCTGAACTTTGCCCATCGCTCCAATAGGGTTGAGAGAGAGCATCATATTGTTGTTCGGGTCAATTTAACTCAGAGAGACAGCTGATGTGAGCATTGCGGGCGCAGCATAAACGCGCCCATCCTTGTTAACGATCCGTTATTTTTTATTGTTGCTCTCAATGATTTCTAAAGATTTCCGCGCCTCCGATCAACACCAAGGCGCTGCAATTACAATCTGCAAGGGTGAAATTCCTTCTTCAATTTCGTTGCTTCGGTATTTCTACAATGCAGCGACTACACAGCATTACCACGTTACAGATGGACACAAAATGCTGGAGTAACTCAGCGGCCCAGGCTTTCGTGTCGGGAAACGTCGCGCACCCTTTTTCTCCAGATATGCAGCCTGACCCGCTGAGGTACGCAAGCATTTTGTGTCCATCTTCGGTATGAACCAGCATCTGAAGTTCATTTCTACACAAGCACTATACTACGTCCAAGAGAAAGAAGTTCGGGCTTTCGTTGATTTCTGCGTAACTGTAATGTCTCTAAAAGAAATTGCATGTTTGGAAATGCAAGTAGGGTTTGGGTTTGTGAAAACAGCTTGTACAGGGAACGTCCGGAAACCAGCCACGCTAATCGTGGACATATGCCATTTCGTCTTTGTGTGTGAAACTGACTAGGGCGGGATGTCCCCTCAAGCAAAATAAACCATTGGGTTGTTAACAGGCGAGAAAGCAGATTGAGATTATCTTCACTTGATTATCTTTAGGATAATTAACCCTGCATTTACCACCACTAGGACCACTTCACGACGACCAAGCTCATAACCCATATGAAAGGCAATGTGCGCAGGATTCTATGTGCGCGGCTCCATCTAAGTTGTTTAGGGCCCATCAACCACCCGATTCTCCTTTGTGCCTTTTGAACGTAAACGGATTACAAATTGATGCGAGTGGTTTGTTTTTTTCAGGGACTTGTACTCTGTCGTTATTTCGAAGATGAAAACATTAATTTTACAGGGAAGAAGTTGATTGAACTGGGGTCCGGAACTACTGGGGTCCGGAACTGGGATCGTGGGCATTTTAGCCGCACTGCTGGGTAAGTTAATTCATGACACGGTTTTCACTCCAACGATAAAGATGATATCGGAAATAATGTCATTTATACTCCGATTTGAATAATGAAAGACCCATAGTGTCTATAAAGTTACAGGTCCGCTTAGATCTCCAACATACATTTCCCTTATGTGTTGTGCTGTCAGCGGGTCTCCTTCTGTAAAGAAAGTGGCTGCACTCGTGGTGTGGTTTTTATCCACGTCCCTAGATATTAATGTCAATTCTGAGTGTGCTACTCTGTGCACGGTTTTATGCAGAAACGGTATATTAAATGAGGAAAAATAGGGTAATTACAAGCAGCAAACATAATGAGAAGAATTAGAAAAAAATCTCTTGTCGTATACCTGATCAACTGTGTGCATAAGCAATACATTTCGTCAACTAACACAACAGCAATCAAGGTGATCACTGGAAGATTTGTTTAGGCTCACGAAAACCGCGATCATATTACTTCTGCACCATAAAACCAGGAATGGCCCACGGAGCATTACATTTATAATATTTAATGGTTAGATTTATGTAAATTCAGTTACTTTAGTTTAGAGACACACCGTGGAAACAGACCCTTCGGACAACCGAGTCCGCGCCGACCTACGATCCCAGTACTCCAGCACTATCCTACACATTCTAACTCTGTTCCGCTCTCTCCCCTGACATCAGTCTAAAGAAGGGTCTCGACCCGAAACGTCACCAATTCCTTCTCTCCAGTGATGCTGCCTGTCCCGCTGAGTTACTCCCGCATTTTGTGTCTACCTTCAGGGTTTGTGTTGGCTGTCAATGTGGAAATCGAGTCATGCACACTCGCATACGTAATGTCTTGGAGCAGGCTCTTCGCCACAACTCGCCCATGCCGACCAAGATGTCTGCCCGAGTGTCCCATTTACCCGCCTTTTCCCCATATCCGTTTCGACCTTAGTTATTCATGTGCCTAACTAAATGTGTTTTAAACATTGTAATTATAGCCGCCTCTACAACTTCCTCTGGCAGCCCATTTCCGGACACCGCCAACGTCTGTGTGAAAACATTTGTTGCTCTAATTCCTTATAAATTTTTGTACTCTCACCTCAAATATGTGACCTCTAGATTTAGACCTGCCGATCCTGAGACAAAGATTGCGACTATCCATCTTACCTCTCCCCTTCATGATTTTATAAACGTTTACAATGTCACTCGCAGTCTCCTGCGCCCCAGAGAAGAAAGTCCCAGCCTATCAGTCTCTCATTTTATGTAGGAAAATAACTGCAGATGCTGGTACAAATCGAAGGTAGTAACTCAGCGGGCCAGACAGCATCTTGGGGAGAAATAATGGGTGACATTTCGGGTCGAGGCCCTTTTCAGACTGATGTCAGGGGGGGGGGAGGGGGACAAAGAAATGATATAGGTGGAGACAGGAAGACAGTGGGAGAACTGGGAAGGTGAGGGGAAGAAAGGGACAGCGGAGCTATCTAAAGTTAGAGAAGTCAATGTTCATACCGCTGGGCTGTAAGCTGCCCAAGCGAAATATGAGGTGCTGTTCCTCCAATTTGCGGTGGGCCTCACTATGACGCTGGAGGAGGCCCATGACTGAAAGGTCAAACTGGGAGTGGGAAGGGGAGTTGAAGTGCTCATCCAACGGGAGATCAGGTTGGTTCAGGCGCTCAGCCGCCGGGAGATCAGCTTGGTTAAGGCGCTCAGCCACTGGGAGATCGTTTTAACTCATCCCCTCCTGTCTCGGTAACATCCTCGTGATTTGTTTTCTCCACCCTTTCTAGTTTAATGCCATCCTTCCCGCTGGATCGGTCTGGCTTGTCGGCTGAACTTTATTCGGGGTTGTATTCTACGTACACATCATTCACACGGGGCATGAATCATTACCAGAGCTGGCTGGAATAAAAAGATGACTGTTGTTTGATGTTTTCCTTCCTCAGGCGGCGATGTCACCCTGACGGACAGAGCATACGTTTTGAAACAAATTGAATACAACGTCTCTGTAAACATTCCACCCAGCTCAAGGCACCGTTCCAAAATCAGTGCTCTTAAATGGGGCACTGATCAGAACAACTATCCATCCGACTTCGATTTCATTCTGGGATCGGACATTGTGTACAACCCTGCCTATTTTGCAGATCTTCTGCAAACACTTCAGCACCTTTGCAACGAGCAAACTATAGTATACATGTGTTCTAACATGACAGCCAGAGACGGGGCCACCAACTTCCACCAAGTGCTCCTGCCGGAGCAGTTTCATTGCCAGTTAATTCACATAAGCGGGAACAATCACATTTACAAACTGACCAAAAAAACACAAGGCCCTGAGGCGGAAGAAGATAATTTCATATATAGGGATGTGCAAACAGTTTAACAGCAACATCGAAGCTAAAAAAAAGGAAAATGTTGGCAACGATAGGTCAGTCATCTTTTTGAGGAAAGAGAAACAGAGTTACGGTCTATGTACATTTTCCCACGGATGTTGCCCGATCTCATGTGCGTTTCCAGAATAATCTCTTTTTATTTTACATTTACCGTATCAGCTATCCCTTGCTACCATTTGGGGTGGGTCATCGAAATGAAAATAACAATGTCCATAATTATTCCCCCCGGTTGGCCGTAATCTGACGTTTCATACCGGGGCTTTACATTAATTTGCATTCTATACAGATACACTTTCTTTAAAAGACACCACACTTTGATTCAATAAGTGAAAGCGAGTTACGTTTCGGTGTCAAACAAATGCTCATGTCTCCAAACACACAAGTTAAATACTCTCTCAGTCCCTCCCCCACCCATATTCGCCGTACTAGTTTCACTGTCACCCTGTTAAGTTTCACTGTCTGTTTAACTCATTATCACCTCACCCATAGCCAACAATAGACCATTGTGGGCTCCACCGTCCCTTGATCATCGTTACTTTTTTGCATATATTTAATTCATTTGTTCTATATCTCTCTATATCACCGTCTATATCTCTCGTTTCCCTTTCCCCTGACTCTCAGTCTGAAAAACAGCCTCTACCCGAAACGTCATCTATTCCTTTTCTCCAGAAATGCTACCTGGCCCGCTGAGTTACTCCAGCTTTTTGTGTCTATCTTAAATTCTCACCTTACCCTGTTGGAATATTAATGACACTTCTCACTACGCCATTGACTCAGATTCACGTCGTCATTTATTTATGCCACCAAAGCTAAAGTCTTTAATGTAATTTAGGAAGACTCCGCAGATTAAAAGCACCCGGAATATTTCCATATGTGTTTCAAAATGTTGCAACTGACTGATATAACTTAACCAAATTTATTATTAGACAAGTTATATCAGTCTAATTATATTAGACTGATATAACTTAACCAAATTCATTATTATTATCGGACCATACGCCTTCATCTCTTTCCAACCCGACTTCTGCGCTTTCGCCTAATTCTAAACATTAAACTCTTATTTCACTCAATGCAAGAAATGACGACGAAGCTGCTTGTTTGACGAAGCATCTGATAGCTTTGTGATTGGAATTGCAATTGTTTGGGCTAAAATAAATACCAATTACTGCTAATCCCCAGAATTCTGACTATGGTTTGAGTTATCGAGTGCAATGCCATAAAGTGTAGGTAAAAAGCTAATTGGTTGCCTCGAATGAAGCTGTCCATGTTTACACTGAATACGACAAACGGAAGTTCCCATTGACCTTTATACTTTTATACGGCGAACACTTGCTTTACCTGACCACCAGAGGCGCGCGATGCTTGGAGATGATATATCTGCCGCGCTGTTCCTCTCCCTCTATTCTATAAGCGCTAGAAGATGCGAGTGATATGTTTCCAAGCAGTGGGTCGTTCTTTTCACTTCCAAAGCACATTATCACACAAACATCGCCTGCTAAAAAGTGGACTGTTGTTTATGAACCAATACTCCGTAATAATTTAGTTTTGATTGATCTCTGTAGAATATTCGAAATAGCCACAGTCTATAAAATGCGCATTTGTTATTTGTAAATGTAAATTGCGTTGTAATGCAAATAATAAATCTTAAACTGTTGTAATGCGAACCGGCTTTGCTTGTTTTTATTGTTTTATTGACCTGGATTATTGGATGTGGTCTCAGAGAATAACTACTGGTGCCTTTGCCTCTTTCCACAAAGCCAATGTTGCACATTTTTCTCGTTGTTTGCCAGGATTTGTGATTTACTATAAAATAGAAAATGATGCAAATGCTCAGTCAGCATGTGTGGAAAGAAGAAACGCTTCATCAGAACTGTGTGCATTAACGTGTACTTTGATCACCCTAACGCCGAGTAAAGTATGCCCATGTCATGTGGAAGCTCCTCAGTCTTACTGCTGATCGACTGGGAGAAGCAATATTAATTCTAGAGAACCACTCTGCATCATTACAGCTGGCGTTTGCACCAGATAGCTTGCACCAGATAGCTTTTCCAATTATAGACACAAAATGCTGGAGTAACTCAGCGAGTCTGGCAGCATCTCTGGACAAAAGTAATAGACGACGTCTGATGAAGGGTCTCTTAGTCTCATGAAGGGGCCCGACCCAAAACGTCACCTACACGTTTTATGTGGTGTTTTGCATTTCGATTAATCCTTTAAAATCTAAATTTTAATCCTGTAGATTTCGGTTGCACCTGCTCCGTCCACGATATATTATTTCAGTCGAGATTAGAGAAATGAAAGCCACGAAATAAACATAGTTGAATCAGAATTGTATGACCATCGTAATGTGAACCCTTTTGTATTTCCGCCCCCACGAGATGCAAGTGATTCCTAGGGTTATCTAAATTATGTTTCTTTTTTTTTTTTTTTTATTAAAAGTACGGTAAATTACAATAATACAACAGGTATATCTTAATACATTTTTTATACCGCTTCCTTTTTTTGAGCTTTAAGAAAAAGATAGAAGTAAAGAAGTAAAGAAAGAAAGTGCGCAAGAGTCGTGAAGTGCAAGAGAGTGTTGGGAAAAGAAAGCCCCTTGGAAAAGAAGTTAGAGAAGGAAGTAAAGTAAGAAAGTAGACCCTAGAAAAGAAAGAAAAAAAAAAAAAAGTAGAAACAATCGCTCTATTATAACATTAAACTCCGCAGGAAGGGGACTACCAACCAAGTCTGTTTTGTTGTTTTACCTCCCGTTACCAGGTCCTGATACCATTTATTTATTTATTTCTTTGTAAAATTACTATTGCACCTCATGCTTGTAATAGGTCCAGAAACGTAGACCACGTCTTTTGGAATTGGTCTGCTTTACCTGCTAAGAGGAATCTCATCTCTTCCAAATGTAGTGTTTCAAACATATTTGATATCCACATTTTTATTGTTGGTGTGGGCGCATTTTTCCAGAATTTCAGTATGAGCTTTTTTCCCATTATTAGCCCGTAATTAAATAAATTCTTCTGAAACACGTTTAATTCAGGGTTACCTTCCGATATTCCAAAAATGATCCATTCTGGTTTTGGTACCAGTTTTATTTTGATTAATTTTGAAAAAATATCAAATATTTCATACCAGAATTTTTGGATTTTTGTACAAAAAACAAAAGAATGCGCTATAGTAGCTTCTTGACACAGACATTTATCACAAATTGGTGAAACATTCGGGAAGATTTTATTTAATTTAGTTTTTGAATAATATAATCTATGTAATGTTTTGAATTGGATGAGCGTATGTCGTACGTTGATCGAACATTTATGCACCTGTAGTAAATGATTATCCCAACTCTCTTTTGAAATTTTTATAGCTAATTCTTGTTCCCAGTCTCTTCTAATTCCATCTGTTGTGGGTATTGCTATGTTTAAAATGATATTATATAAATACGATATTAGATTAGCTGATTCCGCCTTTGTCTTCATTGCTTCATCCAGTAAGTCGGATGGCATATTATAATAATCTTTTGTATATTTTTTCAGATAATCACGAATTTGAAGATATTTAAAATATTGGTTATTTTTCAAATTATATTTCAGTTGTATTTGTTGAAATGATAGTAATTTTCCCAATTCATACAAATCTTCGAGCGATTTAATTCCCATTCTTTCCCATTGTATAAATGATTTGTCTATAATTGATGGTTTAAACGATGGATTATTGACTATTGGTATTAAAAGAGATAAGTTTCTTAATTTTAGATTCTGTTTTATTTGTTTCCATGTTCTAATTGTGCTATGTATAATTGGATTTTTATTATAATTTTTATTATTCAGATTTATTGGTGAGAGGATAGTCGCTCCTATATTACTCGGGGAGCAGTCCCCTTTTTCCATACAGCTGGCGTTTGCACCAGATAGCTTGCACCAGATAGCTTTTCCAATTATAGACACAAAATGCTGGAGTAACTCAGCGAGTCTGGCAGCATCTCTGGACAAAAGTAATAGACGACGTCTGATGAAGGGTCTCTTAGTCTCATGAAGGGGCCCGACCCAAAACGTCACCTACACGTTTTATGTGGTGTTTTGCATTTCGATTAATCCTTTAAAATCTAAATTTTAATCCTGTAGATTTCGGTTGCACCTGCTCCGTCCACGATATATTATTTCAGTCGAGATTAGAGAAATGAAAGCCACGAAATAAACATAGTTGAATCAGAATTGTATGACCATCGTAATGTGAACCCTTTTGTATTTCCGCCCCCACGAGATGCAAGTGATTCCTAGGGTTATCTAAATTATGTTTCTGCTTGAACCTTAAATGTCTCTGCATATTTAACTCCGCGATTTAGATGTCTTTCAAATTTACCTGCCGTCTGACCAAATTGTATTTTAAGATGGAAATAGTATAGAATTTAGGATTAGAGGGCATTAGCTTGAAGGAGAGGTTGGACAGAATTGCATTGGTTTCTTTCTGGAAAGCCAGAGGTTGGGGGAAACCTGATAGAAGTGTATAAAATTATTGGAGGCATAGATAGGACACAGACTATTATTTCCCATTGTCGATATGTCAAAGACGTAAAGGGTGTAGCTTTATTGTGAGATGATCATTGTTTAAAGGAGACACGCGGGGCAAGTTATTTACACAGGGGTTACTGGATGCCTGTAACACATTGCTCGGGGTGATGGTGGAAGCAGAAACGATTGTAACGTTGAAGTGGTTTTAGGTAGGCACATGACAGGGAGGGACTGGAGGAATGTGGATTAAGTGCAGGCAGGAGATTAATTTAATTTGGTACCATATGCGGCATGAACACTGCGAGCCGAAGCCAAGGGGCTGTCCTGTGCAGTTCTATTCTACGTTCTACGTAATTCAATCTATTACGAGTTTTCTCAGTAATTGCGCACGTAGATATTTAAATTCATATCATTACGGATATACTTGAGACCATGGTACTCTTTCTGACGATTTGACGAGCCTGTTCTCCGATAACGGGAAAATAAACTTTCGACTCTTTACATCAATTTGTATATTGAGACAATTTATTGGATTCATATTGTTCACATTTTACGGGCAGTGGTAAATATGAACCCGTGTAACATTTGGGGGAAAATGCAAAGGAACAGTAATTTATTCCGCGCTTCCAGTTCCATTCACGCAATTCAACCGTTTGCCTGACAATGATCAAAACTACCGATGTTCGGATTGTTCCCTCTGGGGTATAACTGAATTATATGGTGTTGTAGCCAAAACAAAATCAGAGGTAAACGCATACACTTGCATCCTTCCGGAGCGCGCTGTGATTCCCAGTTATACGATTTCCTTCGATGGAAATGTCACCTCCCCCCCCCCCCCCCCCCCCCTCCCCTCCTTTCAGTATAATTATCCCTTGGACAAACTAAAACATCCCAACTTGCTGCTCTTTAGAAAGAAAATCAATCAGAGTGTATCGCTTTTGTACAACTAGATCTGTTGCTTTCACTTCAGCGAGTTTCGGCAGAGGCGGTGGGTGAAAGGACGCTAGGCGACTGTTCACTGAGCCAGAAACTGCCAACTCCCATGAGTTTAATGCATCGCCAGTCACTTAACCAGGGCAATTTCTCGCCTGATTGTTTTTTTCAATTCCACTTTCCACTAAGGACGTTCAAACGGCTCCAAATGAAACGAACATAATGTCTTGAAGGTTTAAATCCGCGGGAGTCATAACGGGCCGGAATTAAATACATTACTCGATAATTAAAGATACCTTTCCGATATTAACTATGATGGAAATCCACCCACGGGCCCTTTAGTGAGAATAGTAGCACACATTAATAATAGCATACATAATGTACACCTTACGTTAGATAGTAAGATGCACACTCTCACACTCCGAGTGCCGGTTCGGGATTGATATGGACAGAATGATATGTACGTGTAGGAAAGTTCTGCAGATTCTGGTTTAAATCGAAGGTAGACACAAGGAGGAAGGGTCTCGACCTGAAACGTCACCCACTCCTTCTCTCCAGAGATGCGCCTGTCCCGTTGAGTTACTCTCAATTTTGCATTTTGTGTCTACCTTAGAATGATATCGACTTTGACATCTTATACTATTGTGGTAACCCAGTTGCGTTAGAATCTAAAAATGTACCTGGCTCTGGTGAGATGATGTGTTATCGGTTACCCGGAACACGAAAGACATAAAGCTCTTTGTGGTTTGATCTAATTGTATTCACATCCTCTTATTAAAAACGGGTTGTTTAAATATATTAATAGAATGCGACAATAAGAATCATCAATATTTGGGATAACTTGAACAACGAATGGGAATAGGACGGAGGGGAAAGTTGCTTTGGGGCAAAATAGTGAACTTTGTGTGTTTCCTGGCTCTACGTCAGAAACTGGTGCTCAGTGCTTTTTGGTCACTTTGTAAATGCAATTACTTCTGTTTGTATTGATGACTTCGCAGTTAAACTGCTCTAGCAACAGGTTCTCGTGGAATTCGACCGCCCCCTCTCTGTACTTCATATCAGTAGACAAGTAAATGACCGTGTTGGGGCCACAGAGATCTTCCAGCGTCTGCATAAGGTAGGGAAATTGCACTGGGGAGTACACGAGATCTGAACCCAAGATGAAATCAAAATCGTTTGGGTAATTTTTCTGATCAGTCCCCCAAACCAAAGGGCTGATTTTTATCCGGTGTTTGGCATCGGGAGGAATGTTGGCAGAGACATTGTATTCGAGTTGCTTCATAACGTATGGTTTGTCCGTCAGAGTGACATCCCCGCCTGGCAAAATAATAACATCGTAAACATCATTATTGATCATGCTTTTTCTGCAGTTACTTTTCATAACGTTGTAACATAATACATGTATAAATGTTGTTCCTCAAGCGGCATTATTCTCGCAAGGGCATTTGGAGTAAAAATAACGTCTCCATAATAAAACAATACCGTTTCATTCGGTGTGTATGTGAGAATTGTTAGCTGATGACTGTCAATACGGTAAAGATGTCACCGTTGACGCTTGATTAAGAAGAGACATTTGTATCGGTGATGAAATAGACATCACAATTAATTTGAATGCTCGAAGCAAAGAGAAAGTGCATCTGGGGTTTCCACTGCCGCCAGTGGAACATGCGAGGGAAGGCAATCAATATCATCCCTCAGGGCCGTAGTTACACGGATGGACAGAGGAAGGGTAACGAGAGGAATGTGCTCAGTGAGGAGAATTGTGAGCGCATGCAGAACAAATAACTACAGCAGCGAATTGAAATAATTTACGAATAGAAAGATACCATTTATATTTTAGTTTTAGTTTTACTTTCAGAGATAAGGCGTGGAAACTGCCACCGTGCCCACGCCGACCATCGATCACTCTTTCAGACTAGTTCTGCGTTATCCCATTTTCTCACCCACCCCCTGTACATACGAGTCAATTTACAGTGGCCGATTAACCTAGAATCTCGCACTTTTTCGAGACATGGGAAGGGATCCGGAGGACACGGAGGAAACCCACGGGTTCACAAAGGGAGCGTGCAAACTCCACACAGGCAGCATCCGAAGTCAGGAAGGAACCCGGTACTCTGGCGCTGTGAGGCAGCAGCTCTACCAGCTGCACTACAATGCTACTGGTTTCAAACACTGATTCACAATTATAAGATCAGCTGTGATGAACATTCGATATGAAAGTGTTGGCTGTGAAGAGCAAATAGACAAACATGAACAGATCAGAGAAAGCAAAGAACGAATATTCTGGTAAACAATGTAACTGAATGTAGATTGAGTAGGCACGACCTTGGGAGATTCATTTCAACCGAGGTTGCCGCGACGGCAATTGAATTAGGAAAAAAATAGAAAATATTAGCACACTCGTCAGACAGCGTCCAAGAAAAGAGAAACAGAGTTAACATTTTCGGCGGTATGACATCAACCCGAATCCAAGAAAGACGTGGATAACGATATGGAATGGTATTATGAAGCTTGGAATTGTGAACTGGGAAAGTGGTTTAATGATTAATGGTCAGCAATCATTAAAGATCAGCGAACAGATTCTAAAAAAAGAACTTAAAGGGCTTCTGGAACGTTTTCCTTGATTTCAAGAAGGCTGGAATGCCAAGGGATACAAGGTCTGACAGAAAGATCAGGTTCGGCACGTTCTACACTGTCGAATACTTTGAATTCCGAAAGATATTTTAACTTTTGGTGCGGTTAACAGTGGATTATCCTTGGTAATGCCGCGGTTTAAAGGTTCGGGTTATTAAATAGTATAGGATTAAGCACCCTTGAAGGTTAAAAAAAATAGACGTGAACTATTTGAGGTATTGTAGCAAAGGATGAAATTAATCTAATATTTAAGAAAACGTGGAGAAGGAAGAAAAAAGAGGGAAAGCTTATTAAAGATGAAGTTTCAAAAATATATTGAAAACTAAGAACTCATCCGATTGAATAATAAATCGCTGTCTCTCCCCGTCTCCGTGTTAGGAACTGGTGCTTATTGTAAGAGACCTTCCGGGCAATTGTGATCTGCAGAATATTGATGTTGGCTGTTTCCACTATTGATGTTGGTGGCAAGGCCACGAGGGTAGATACTTTTTTTTTTTTAATTGTTGAAAATGGTCATTGCATACTTATCCACTACCAGTGTACGCTTAGTAAATGGATTATTACCAGTGTAATAATATGGTGATATGACCAAGATGATACAATGATAAATACTACTAATAATATGTCATGGGCCAGCCACATCGGCGCAGTAGCCATGTCTGCAACAACCCTCACCAACTTCTACGAATGCGCTGTAGATAGCATTTTATCAAGGTGCATCACAGCCTGGTTTTGGAACAGCTGTATCTAAGGCAGCAATAAATTGCAAAGAGTTGTTGACGTAGCTCAGACATTTTTAAAAAAAAACAACCTCCCTTCCATTGACTCCATCTACACCACACAGCCTGGGCAAGGCCATCAGATTAATGAAGGAATTAATTAATTAATTATGGAGTATTGTGTACAGTTCTGGTCACCACATTATAGAAAGGATGTGATAGCTTTGGAGAGGGTGCAGAGGAGATTCACCAGGATGCTGCCAGGGATGAAGGGCCTCGGCTATGAGGAGAGACTGGGCAGACTGGGGTTGTTTTCCCTGGAGCAGAGAAGGCTGAGAGGGGACATGATCGAGGTGTACAAGATCATGAGGAGCATAGATAAGGTAGATGGTGGGGAACTTCTTCCACTGGTGGAAGGTTCAACAACGAGGGGACATAGATACAGGGTAAGGGGAGGGAGGTTTCGGGGGGATGTGAGAAAGAACTTTTTCACCCAGAGGGTGGTTGGAGTCTGGAACTCACTACCTGGGGTGGTGGTGGAGGCGGAAACACTCACAACGTTTAAGAGGCATTTGGATGGGCACTTGAAATGCTACAACATTCAGGGCTACGGTCCAAATGCGGGAAAATGGGATTAAAATTAGACTGTGTTTGGTAACGGGCGGCGCGGACACGTTGGGCCGAAGGGCCTCTTTCTGTGCTGTAGGACTCTATGACACCCCCCCTCTTCTCCCCTCTACCACCAGGAAAGAGGTACAGAGTTTGAAAAGGCAGACCTCCAGAGTCTACCCTTTTCCCCCAGAGATGCTGCTTGACCCGCTGAGTTACTCCAGCGCTTTGTGTCTCCCTCCAGACTCAGGCACAGTTTGTTCCCATCAATTATCAGGCTAGCGTGCGGACTTGACCTCCCAACTGGGGTGCGATCGACACCCCCCCCCCCCCCCCCCCCCATCGACCTTATTGGAGATCTTTGAACGATCTTTAGACCAACTTTAATATACTTCAATGTTATATCTTACACTGAATTATGTACCATTATCCTTTTTGAATGCACTGTGGACCGCTTGCTTTCATTCGTGCATCCTGTTCTTTGACGGGATAGCGTGGAAACAAAAACCGTTCACTGTACCTCGGTACACGTGACAATAATAAAGTCAACTAAACTAAAGATTATTGCCATGATAAAGAGTGAATACATAGATAGGCACCGCGCACGGTCATTCTGATAGCAAGTGGAGAGAGGCAAACTATGGGGATGGGCTAAACATGTAAATGAAGAGCTAACTCCAGTTAACGGGAAGAATCAGCGTACCCAGCAACGTCGCAAAAATCCCCACGATGCCGCTTCCCGACCCAAGTTCAAGCAGCCTCTTGCCAGTAAAATCGAC
The DNA here is from genome assembly GCF_053455715.1 of Rhinoraja longicauda. Classification (NCBI taxonomy): domain Eukaryota; kingdom Metazoa; phylum Chordata; class Chondrichthyes; order Rajiformes; family Arhynchobatidae; genus Rhinoraja; species Rhinoraja longicauda. The sequence goes on from NC_135962.1 coordinate 9,533,597, forward strand.
CTTCTCTTCCTGAAAGAATTGGCACAGAGCCAGACCCTGAAAAAAAGAAACAGGTAAATATCAATTTTGGCACGGCTTACAGAACACAGGACAATGCTGGGAGGTGGAGCTAGGGCGGTGGCAGGGAACTCGGTGGGTAGAAAGTAATTCCACATAAGAAGCTCAGGACAGTCCTCGGAATCCTGCATTTTATGGGAATGGCATTTAAGAGATTAAAGGAGACGAGAGAAATGTGACGGAAGCCGCGTTCCGTGAAGCAATTACCAATATCTTCAACACTCGAGCATTGTTCTCTGTGAACGCAGAATGAAAATCAGACTAAAAAGTAAAAGTAAAAGTAATCAGACTAAAGTGTAAAAGTACATTATAAATCTGCTTCACGGGCTAAAGGCCCTGCAGTTGGAAAGGCAGATGGAAGGAAACAAGGAGTTTCACCCACCCCCCCCCCCCCCCCCCCTAAACCACGGGAACATATTTCTAATGACTCTTATCAACGTCTGCAGATACTCCACAGAAAACATCCTATCGGGGCGCATCACAATTTGGTATGGCCCAAGACGGCCAAAAAATTGCAGAGAGCGGTGAAGGGAAGCAAGGACTCGTAACAAACTAGCCTCCAACACCAACACCAACCCCAACCCTCACCCCCATCCACTCCACCTACACTCCGCTGCCTGGAATAACACCCAACAAAATGAAGGACTGCGTCATGTCCTCCACCTCTCTCCCGTCGGGCAAAAAATATAGAAGCTTGAAAGCATGCACCGCCAGATTCAAGACCAGCTTCTTCCCCGCTGTTATCAGACTCGAGCAAACCTTTCATCAGATACGGATGAATCACCCGATCTTCGAATCTACCGCTTTGAGGCCCTTCAACATTTTTATCTGCTCTCTCTCTGTGACTGGAACAGTACATTCTGCGCTCTGTTTATTTTATCTATTGCGCTCCCTGATTCATTCAGAATCGTTATGATTTGTCTGGACAACACGCGAAACAAAGTATTTCACTGCATCTCGGCACACGTGACAATAATAAATCAACATCAATTTCAAGAACTTCAGTGGTATGCGGCGAGTTCAGTGGTTTGGATCGGTGCTATGCTATTGCTGTTTTGCACAGAAAGCGGCAGGTTGTTGAGGTATCTCGCTGGTATGGCTTTATGCAATGCCTGGCAAGAGCGGCTTAGCTGCTCCATGCTTAGCACCAGGGTGGAAAGCCATTATCTCAGAGATAGAAGGTTTGCGCATCGCATTCCACTAGAAGACTTGAGGATGTAACTCGGCAATTCCACGGTTCGAAGGAAACGCTTAGCGCTTGCCCCTTTGAAGTTCATGCAGGGGGCTTGCTTGGTCCATTGGAAGCGGACCATCACCTTATCTCCCTGTTGTTCAGGCTGCGTGTGTCAGTGGAAATGCACTCCTAAGTCTCAGTTGTTGTCCACCACCACTCGAGAGATTGACATTAAATATGTTTTCTTCTGTCTTGTTGGCCTTCTTTGCCGTCCCCTTCTCCCACTTCAATGCACTTCTGATCAGTCTTCCAAAGCTTCTGCAGTCTGCAACATACTTCCCCACCACCAACTACACGGCAATTCTTGGCATCACGTCCTCGTCATAGCTCCCGTGCTTAAGTGTAAATAATTGATTTGTATATCGGGGAAAGCGGACCTGCCCATCACACACTGCATACCTGTGCAATCTCTAAAGCTCTCTTTCCGCCACTGATCTAATTTTACACCCAATTTGTAAGGGCAGGTTGGTTCCCATGACTGTGTTATGTGAGAACATGCCAAACACTTTGATGAAATTGGCGTAAATTATATCTATCACCGTTGAACCCTTGCTCTTAACGTATCAAAAGTAATCAGTTAAAGTAGACGAGGATGAACGTCCCTTACATCCACGCCAACTGTCCTTTTAACGCTAGACTTTATTAAACAATGGAGAAACAAGGAACTACAGATGCTGATTTACGCGAAAACACACAACGCTGGAGTAACTCAGCGGGGCAGGCAGTATCTCAAGACAACACAGATAGGTTACATTTCGGGTCCGGATCCTTCAATTTGACTGTGGTGGTCTGAAGAAGGATTCCAACCCGAAACGTCATCTATCCATGTTCTCCAGAGATGCCCCAGAAATTTGGGTCTTTTCTAAATAATGATATATATATTGTATCTCCGGTTATTTTTTTGGTCAAAATGTTACTGGCACCCTGTTTCGACTGAATTGTCTAAATCACGCTATCTCTCGAACCCTTTTTAAACAATGGTAAAATGGACGACATTTTCAGTCCTTCAGCATCAAGAAAATGTTTGGTCAAAACTTCACTAGTTCCTTTTTATTAGTGTTCTTTCCTTAGAGTCCTGGGGTGCGCTTCCTATAGGCATAATAATTAACCAATTTTGAATCTTAGCGAATTCCTCAATAATTCCCATTTCTCTGCTGATCTCGTCCACACCTGGTGCTTTATCATTGATTTACCTTCAAGCAGTTGTTTTAAGTTAACCCTCATCAGTAACTTGTTTTAAATCTAATCCTACTCCAATCTACTTTACACCCCCCTCCCCACGGACTCCTCGGTTATATCCAATCAGGCCCGAGAGATTTATCCAACTTCACACGCTTCAGGTTGTCCTTTGACATGGGCCAAAGGCAGGCCAAGGGGACTAGCTCAGATAGACACATTGGGCGGCACAGACACGTTGTATCCTAGCCCCTGTGTCTAAGTTCTATAGCTCTATGACTCCAAACCGGAGCGCCCGGAAAACACACGCGGCCACAAGGAGAACGTGCAAACTCTACGCAAACAACACTGGGGAAGGATCGAACCCGGGTGGCTGCAGCTGCGAGGCATCAGCTGTGCTGGCTGTGCCACGATACCACCCTTCGTCCTTTCCATAACGATGCCAATTTCAACCCTGAATTATAATAACTGTGAGCAAAGTGCTTTCCTTATTGATACGCCTTCCAGGTCTCGTTCAAAATTTTCATCGCGTGTTGGGTTTGCTGAGTACTAGTTAAATGGAAACTTTTTTATCAATCCATTCCGGGGAGTACTCGGGTCTCTCCCTGAACCCGAATGTATCTCGGTTGCCATAAGGCTGGAAAAGGGGCATTGAAACGCTATTTGAAAACCCTTAACCGCAGAGGAGCGTCATTCCCCACCGAGGGAGTGATATCGCACTGTACCAAAATCAAAGCTGGACCATCCTTCGGACACAGCGTCCTTACCACCTCTACCTGCTCCCAACCCAAGCCAATGCGGCCAAACAATCCACGAACATTTGCAAAGGCAATGTCTCAGGATTGTGTTTGTTAACTAGAATAAACGTGTGACAGACCATTGCACTTACAGGTCCCCATACGTAAGCAGAGACGCCCAAAGAAGATTCTTTAAACAGACCAATCGTCACAGTGTGTCCACAGAATTCATAATCTTTCGACTCCACACTTTTGATTCTATCTTCAGGGGTGGACATGTTCGCGGATCACGACCCTTTCAGTTTCCTTTCAGTTGCAATTCCACGAGTCTGCTTCACTGTGTTTTATCTGGGATTTAAGGGAGAGAGAGAATCACCGGTATTTTCATGCATAAAAGAAGCGCGTCGTTTAATTCTGCTTTCCAACCGCGCGAAGTCATCGCAAAGCAAGCGAGGGCGCGTTAAAATGTATGGCGCTTCAAATAAATTGGATCACTTGATCACCTTGACAGTGGCCCGGTCTTACAACGCGGAGAAACGCCACTCAAATTCGTCAGACGGTTTTATGGCCCCAAGCCAAATTTTATTGATTGCACTCCAGAAAATCTTGAAATCTATTAATTTCCAATTGGCAATAAACACGTACCGGAATCGGGAAACGAGGCGGGTTGATTCAAAGCAGACATTAGAAAATAAATAAAGTGACCAGGAGCTTGTGTGTGTTGTGTGTGTGTGTGTGTGTGTGTGTGTGTGTGTGTGTGCGTGTGTGAGAGAGAGAGAGAGAGAGAGAGAGAGAGAGGAGAGAGAGAGAGAGAGAGAGAGAGAGAGAGAGAGAGAGAGAGAGATGAGAGGAGAGAGAGAGAGATGAGAGGAGAGAGAGAGAGGGAGAGAGAGAGAGAGAGAGAGAGAGAGAGAGAGAGAGAGAGAGAGAGAGAGAGAGAGAGAGAGAGAGAGAGAGAGAGAGAGGAGAGAGAGAGAGAGAGAGAGAGAGAGAGAGAGAGAGAGAGAGAGAGAGAGAGAGAGAGAGAGAGAGAGGGAGGGGGTCATACATTTACAGCCCATTCTACCTAAAATGATGGCAGCGATTAAATTAATGAAGCATGGTCAGATAAATATTGATAATCAATTTTATAAATCACGTATACATTACATAGCTGCGGTAATTCACTGGGATATAATTCTACCGTGTGAGCATCAATTCGGCTCAATTTAAAGAAAACGCATGAAGCGTTGATTCTATAGGTAGCCCTTAGCTGTGTCGTTGTTCGGGAAACATCCACGCGGATTTTATGAATTAAATCTCACCCAAGACGACATAAAAAAAAGCAGAAGGATTGACTAGGCCATGGGACTTCTCAAACCTTCACCAACCTTCGCCTGACACGTCAATTCCGTGCCTCGTATATTTGTGTGTGTTACATCCGGATGCTCCGCTTTCCCAAGGATGCGTTGGTTGGGTAACTACCGCTACGACTCGTTACCCAGTGTGGGTTAATGGCAAGAAAAGGAATCAATGGCGGGCATTTGTGAAGGGGGAATGGAGAGAAAGGGGAGAGAGAGTGCCGGGACTATTCCACAGAGAGACGGCATTTTTTTAACCATCGAGCCAAACGGCCAGCTTCCAAAACAAAAATAGGGAATTAAGATGACACTGGATCTGCGCAGAGAAAAGCAACCCAATGTTTAATGTCCATCACTCCTCGGTAGAACCTGGAAGGATAAACGAAATTGTTTACTCTGCATATGGAAGGCAGGCAAAGCTGTCAGCTAAACAGTGAAACCCTCTTTCTCCATTGTAGAGGGAACTGCAGTCCGACTTAATTCCAAGCGAATCACTTTTCAACCGGAGAGACTGGGTCCATGGACGGAGGGTCAGGACGAGGTAAACGCACAGGTAATGTAAATCTTCGCCTCCTCGTTCCACATTCTCGCTTGCCCCTTCTCCCAAGATTTTTTTGTCTTCTTCCATGTGGCAACAGGAAGAGTACCGCTGAAGTTGATGTTTAACCGCGTTCTGAACTATCCAGCATGGTATTCAGTTTTATCATTGGTTGGAGCCATAAATGCAACCGTTCATGGGGAAGTGAATGGCTGTGTGCAGGTTGATGGCTGTGTGCAGGTTGATGGTTGTGTGCAGGTTGATGGTTGTGTGCAGGTTGATGGTTGTGTGCAAGTTGATGGCTGTGTGCAGGTTGGATGGGTGTGTTTGGGAAGCCCAAGCAGCACTTAAAACATCCAACACAGAAGAGTCGAGGACAGGAACATGCGCTTTAGGCGATCATGACTGCACAGGTTCTGTGTCCCCCTTATCCCCTGCCTGTTCACGAGTCCAGGTTAAAGCCTTTTAAACGCCACTGTCATATCTGAATCCTCTCCTGGCAGCGCGTTCCAGACATCCACCATCCCCTGTGTAAAAAAAACTTCCCTCGTAAATCTTTAAACTTTTCCCCTCTCTCTTTAAACCTCTGCCTCTGGTATTTGTCATTTACATCCTGGCGTCGGTTCTTACGGCTAATTATCTCAATACAATTACACTGCTACAACTTTTAATAGTGCTGCCTGTAATAAAATGATCTTCTAAAACTCTTATTTCATTACTAACATCGCTAGGTACTAATAAAACATAGCATCTTAATATGTATATGATGAACACTGACACGATCGCCGTGTTACTCATAATACACCTAACATGTAATACACGATAGGAACTGCATAAGTAATAATATAATTTTGGAATGTACTATTTTTTAGGAGATTGTATCAATGGTATTTAATTTCTCACTCAGGGAAATCAAGCAAGGTAAGCGTCTGCTGCAGGGAATTGCGATGATACAGCATGAAGGGGGGATATAAGAAAGACAAAAACACGTAAAACTCACTTAAAGGCGCTCCTGTGCTACCGCGGTGAAGTTTAACCGGCGGTTTGTTTCAGCTACTTTTCTGTCGCGTTGATCAGAGGGAGAGCGTCCAGTTGGAGTGCGCCCTGGTTTTAACCTCCCAAGATCTCACCCGAGCACAGCAGTTTTATCGCAAGACGTCACTTGAAGGCCAGCGAGACGAAGGCGTGAAGTGAGATAACAAGGTGTCTTGTTGGTTTTGGTTGGCTGGAGAGGGAGAAGGTGGTCTCCATCGTCATCCTAGTGTCCCAGTGCCCGGCCAGTCTGCATGCACATTAAACACAGCGAACCCACTGCCTACGTATAAGTCACGGCGTGCAATTCTCAGGCAAAATAATCTTCAGAGCAGAAGGAATAAATGGGGTGCATGAATTGCGAGGGAGAGGGTAATAATAAATGGCCAACGAGTCGCGTGCGTGTAAATAGTACAACGCAGAAGCTGAAAATCCGAGGTTATTTATTCACAAAATGCTGGAGTAACTCAGCAGGTCAGGCAGCATCTCGGGAGAGAAGGAACGGGTGACGTTTCGGGTCGAGACCCTTCTTCAGACTGAAAATCCAAGACAGAAACAGAAGATCATGGAAGTGTTCGGCGGTTTCGTCAGTATCTGTGGGGACAGCAACATCGTTGAGAGACCTTTAATAGGAATGGACACGAGAAACAGTCTTCTTTCCTAGTTCTGATGAAGGGCCATTGGCCTTAAACATTAACCCGGGTTCTCTCTCTACAATGTCTGAGTACTTCCAGCAGTCTCCGTGTACAACCAATATTAGATTCGGTTCATTATCAAGTCTCTTGCAATCAGAGGATTGTCTAATGTGCGAAGCATTGGCCTCCATTAATTGGAATATGCCAAGTTAAAGGTGACTTCACTCTGACATATAGAATTTGAGAGGGTTAAACCTTCCTGTTGAACAGACTGGAACCATGAACCATCGCTGCAGGGGAAGGGTTTGCCGTTTAAGATTGAAATTAAAAGAAATTTGGTCATTCCAGTATTATGAATTTGCTGAGTTCTCCATATCAGCAGCGGCAGATCGGTCGTCAATTATATTCAGACTTTAAATTAGCATTCAATTGGTAATTAAGGGATATGGGATGCGGAGATAAGCGAGGTTCTACAAGGCTAGGGGAAGGCGGCTTGGGGCACCCCCTAAACCCGTGCCTGTCCTGATTTGAACTTCAGGGGACAAAAAATCACTATGTTTTAGGTAAAATACACACAAATAACTCTCTTAAAATCATTTGGACCGGAGAATACAACGAGAAATTTAATGGATGTGTTGGACTGGCGCTGAACTATCCTGGCGGCGTGACGTTAGGTTTGGTGTGGACTGTTGATCAGCTGTCTGGGGAGAAATTCTTCCTTCCATATTTATAAAATTATAGGGCGAGGAACACACCCTTCGGCTCGATGTCTGCACTGAATGTGAAGCACGCACTTTTACACTAACCTGACTAACCCTTTCTATTTTCCCCCCGATTTCCGTCCCTCTGGATTCTTCCGGTCATCTACATCCCAAGGGCTATTCCCGCTGTGGATTTGCCAACGAATTCACGGGGTCTCGAGATGTGGAAGGAACCCGGGGGAAAACCACGCGGTCTCAAGGGGAAAACAATCCACGCAATGAGCAACAGAGGTTGGGATTGCACCCGTGTGTCAAATGCGCCAAATCCTACTGAGGGATTGAACGTCCATCAACCCATAATGAAAGGAACCCATCCTCCCAGTATCAGTGCGTTAGCCTCCAATCGCCATGGTTGAGCTTAAACCCAGGCCTCCAGACTGAGAGGCAAGGTTTTTGCCGATGCACTAAGCAGATGGGCCGGGATTACTGACACCATTTCCCCGTATTCAGCGCACGATGTTCCGAGGACCCACAGAAGCTATCTCCGATGATTGACCAATGAATAATGTGCACAGGTACCATTTACTGCGAGCTTGGACCTGTTACGTTGCAAACTCCGTGCATCTGCTTGGCGAGGAAGCACCTGGCTGCAGTTGGATGCAACACAGCTGATCCACATGGAAGAGTGGTTGGACCCTTCGCACCGTGTTTGCGATGGGGCTCCGTACTAATCCTGCCATGTAATTATCTCCATTTGCTAGGTAGACCACCGTACATGACCGAGCCTGCTTCTCTATTCAATAAAATAATCTAGTTTAGAGATACAGCATGAAAAAATTGTCAATTCGGCTGACGGAGTCCACATCATCCCACTTTGTCATCAACTCCCGGCACACTCGGGGCAATTTACAGAGGCCAATTACAAACCCGGATATCATTGGGATGTGGGAGGACCAGAGCAACCCGGGGGAAACCCACGCGGTCACAGGACGAACATGCAAACGCCACACAGCCAGTCCCGAGGTCAGGATGGAACCCGCGTCTGCGGTGCTGCGAAACAGCAGCTCTACCACCTGCGCTACTGTGCCGGCCTAAATAAGATGGTGGCCGATCCTTAATGTCATATTTCCGTACATTCTCCATGCCCCTTTGTGCCCTCTGTGCCGAGAAATGCGTGTTGAAATTATTCTGCGAGCGTTTGACTATTTTAACATAAGTAGTATAAGAAGATAACTGCAGATGCTGGTACAAATCGAAGGTATTCATTCACAAAATGCTGGAGTAACTCAGCAGGTCAGGCAGCATCTGGGGAGAGAAGGAATGGGTGACGTTTCGGGTCGAGACCCTTCTGCAGCTGTTTAAAGACTGTGACACGCTGGTCAGGGAAAACATCCTACCCAAATTGAGTCTGCCCAGCCTTGTTAAATTTCTGTGAGGTCCAATGAGGTCTCATACTTCTATATTCTACTGAATATAAACTAGTCGACCAAGCTCTGTTTATAATCGCCCGTCCGCCTTCTCATGTGTCCTTCCGGCGAACCTTGGTACAGCCCCCTCGATGAGAAGTGTGTCCTTTCTTAGGCGAGGAGGGCAAAACAAATAAATCCCCCAGTCCTCCAGGCCATCTTCCCAAGGCCCTCTGTAATCCTTCTTCAACATATCATTTGGCGTCTTAATGAATTCTGCGCCCGCATGTTGGCTTTCACTGACTGGTGAACAAGAAGATCCCGCTCCTTCCACATCAACATTTTCCAATCTTAGGTCGTTTAAGTAATGCGCATTTTTTTGTTTCGCTGCTGAAATGGAAACCGCACATTTATTCACATTACGCCCCATCTGCCAATTTTGCCCACTCGCTCAACATCAAAGCCACTTTGAACCTTCTTGCATCCGATAATATCATCGGCAAACTTTGAAATACTACATTTGTCCTCTCACCCAAATCATCCATGACTTGGATGAAGGGATTAAAAGTACCATTAGCAAATTTGCAGATGATACAAAGCTGGGTGGCAGTGTGAACTGTGAGGAAGATGCTATGAAGTTGCAGGGTGACTTGGACAGGTTATGTGAGTGGGCGGATGCATGGCAGATGCAGTTTAATGTGGATAAGTGTGAGGTTATCCACTTTGGTGGAAAGAATACGAAGGCAGAGTATTATCTGAATGGTGTCAAGTTAGGAACAGGGGACGTACAACGAGATCTGGGTGTCTTAGTGCATCAGTCACTGAAAGGAAGCATGCAGGTACAGCAGGCAGTGAAGAAAGCCAATGGAATGTTGGCCTTCATAACAAGAGGTCATTCTGCAGTTCTACAGGGCCCTAGTGAGACCGCACCTGGAGTACTGTGTGCAGTTTTGGTCTCCATATTTGAGGAAGGATATTCTTGCTATTGAGGGCGTGCAGCGTAGGTTTACTAGGTTAATTCCCGGAATGGCGGGACTATCATATGTTGAAAGACTGGAGCGACTAGGCTTGTATACACTGGAATTTAGAAGGATGAGAGATCTTATCGAAACGTATAAGACTATTAAGGGGTTGGACACGTTAGAGGCAGGAAACATGCTCCCAATGTTGGGGGAGTCCAGAACAAGGGGCCACAGTTTAAGAATAAGGGGTAGGCCATTTAGAACTGAGATGAGGAAAAACTTTTTCAGTCAGAGAGTTGTGAATCTGTGGAATTCTCTGCCTCAGAAGGCAGTGGAGGCCAATTCTCTGAATGCATTCAAGAGAGAGCTGGATAGAGCTCTTAAGGATAGCGGAGTCAGGGGGTATGGGGAGAAAGCAGGAACGGGGTACTGATTGAGAATGATCAGCCATGATCACATTGAATGGCGGTGCTGGCTCGAAGGGCCGAATGGCCTACTCCTGCACCTATTGTCTATTGTCTAATGTTTATTGTCCATTAATATACGGATGATGGCTGAGTGACAAACACAGACCCTTGCAGCGCCTTACTATCCACAGCCTTCTCCCTGTCTGATGACCGCTTTATTTTAATGGAGACACAAGAGGCTGCAGATGTTGGAATCCGGAGCAACAAGCAGTCTAAAGGAGAATGCTGGATGGAATAAATCAGCGGGTCAGGCAGCATCTCTGGAGAAAAGGGTTAGGTGATGTTTCGGGTCGAAACGCTTCTTCAGACTATCCATAAACAGAACTGCCCTGGAACCTCAGCCCCGCACGCCCCCGGTTTTACCTTCAAAATCCATAACTGCCCTGTAAATGCTCCCCCTCTGTGATTCAATGTAAATCCGATCTATATCTCGATGACTATCTTATCTATACTGCATTGTTGTTCATAGAATTTTCCTATGAGCAAATTGTCGAGTTCAAATGACATCACTTCAATGGCTATGAAGTTCTTGCAATGGCTTGAGGTCAACACGGATGCATCAAACAGTCTGAAGGAGAATAGATACAAAACGCAGGAGTAAATTAGCGGGTCAGGCAGCATCTGTGGAGGGAAATGGACAGTTGGGACCATTACAAAATGTCATATATTACTCCCAATGCCATGCATTTTAATTCAATCACTCTCTGGGTGACGTAATTCAACTGAACGGGTTTGTACAGAATCACGAAGTACTGGCATTTCTTCTAGATGTTCTTTCTATAAAACACTCCTTGTTCTTGGATTTGAAGTTCCTCAGCAGGAGACTGCTCACGAAGTGTCCCAACTCTCTCTCGCGTCGTTGTTGCAATACCAATTACACAGTGTCAACATTTTTGATGTTGAAGTTAGAGTCACATAGCACAGAAACAGGAACTTAGACACACTGGGACTATGCAGACCATTAGCCACCCATCTACACCAATCCTACATTTTATTCTCCCCACATTCCCATCAATTCCCCCCAGACTGTACCCCTCATCCACACACTGGAACAATTTTACAGAGGACACATACACACGCACACCAATTAACCAACCGACCCGCACATCTTTGGAATGCGGGAAGAAATCGGAACACCCGGAGGAAACCCACGCGGTCACAGGGAGAATGTCCAAAATCCACACAGTCAGCGACTGAGGACAGGATCGAACCCGGGTCTCCAGCACTGTTGAAACAGCAGCTCTACTCGCTGCGCGACCGTGGCACCCTAATTTATCCCCATGTGATAGTTTATCAGAGGTAACATTAACAGCATTAAAATGCTGCAGATTTTAATCCAAGATGTGGGCTCACAGTCGGGGGCTGTGTGACTATCGGGACTATCAGAGGCAATTCAAACCCGTGACATTCAGTTATTTTACGATGCGGGGAACCTCCGCCCCAAGAAATGGGTAGCTAAAGTTCAACTCTTCCTTCCAAAAGGGTAGAGAGTCGAACCATCAAGTCGATAAGTAAACCTTATCTCCAAAATTGGGGTGAAATATGGGCGTGAGCGAATCCGAAAAGTGGGGCAAAGGAGGTGGGAACTGTGTCTGCAACCTTGACTAGTCCAATCATCTGCGACCATCTGGTCTATCGGATCCAATTTACTGTTCCACTGGAGCTTATTAATAGCCAATGCCGTTGACCTCAGTTCCTAATAGAAATGTTTAAATATTACCATAAATGTTGCAGTGGAAAATGTTTGTTTCAAGTCCTAGTACGTTTCAACAATAACCGGGAACCGGGATTGTTGGTTGTCAGGGAACGCAGGAACCGGGGCCCTGATGAGTTTCAGGTCGTGCAGGAAACCTCACCCCGATGAACTGGATGCCGAACCATCAGGATTTCCTTATCGTCGTATTGTCGGAATTTTACAGAGCGAGTTTTCTTTGAAATTGACAAGGTTCTTTAAACGACTAATACAAACAAAAGGAAACGATTATCACATTTGCAATTCATGGAGGCGGTGGAGGGGAGCTTCAATTGAGACGCATAATGCATTATGAGACCCCGGGTATATTTCAGATGTTCAAGGTATTCCCCCCGAGCAGTGGGTCAAAAACAGGCGGATTCCCTCATGTGGGAGAGTCCAGACTTAAGGGTCACCATTTAAAAAATAAAGAGTAATCAATTTAGGAAAGAGACCAGGCATCTTTTCTCTCCCAGAGCGTCGCAGGCGTCTGGAACTCTCCTCCACGTAGGATAGTTGAAGATAAGTCTTTCAATGTTTTTGCAGCAGAGTTTCTTGTTAAGCAAAGTAACAAAAGGTTACTGTGGGTTGACTGGAATGCGGAGTTGGAAGAATCAGATCAGACTTTACCTGGTATCTGAGAGGCCAAGACATCCGTTTATCATAGAGTCATAGAATGATAGTGTGGAATCAGGCCCTTCGGCCACACCGGCCAACATGTCCCAACTACACTAGTCCCACCTGCCCGCGTTTGGTCCATATCGCTCCAAACCTGTCCTATTCATGCATTTGTTCACAGTTAATATTCATATCAAATCATTGATTTGTTATTGCTTATTTGATACCTCTGGAGTAAATGATTTGAAAGATTCTCCTCGACAAGAAATCCCTCCTAATCTGGTCTGAAACTATGTACTGGCAGACTGCCGAGAACAAATAGGGACCTGGCGGGGTCAGAGAGCATCCGAATACCACCAAATATAAATTGGGGAAAGTCAACACAACTGTTCAGGACTGAGAGAAGACCAAGCATTGCACTTGTGCTTTTAAATTCCAACTCACATAACTACATTTAAATTGCCTCAGCCACGCTCTCTTTAAGGAGCTGCAGGGACGGGGGATTTGCAAGTTTCAATATGACCTTTACTTTGCTATAGGTATGATTTCAAAGAAACATAAAATGTAGAGCTGTCTCACGAAAAAGAAACTTAAAATAGTTTGTTTACTTAATGCTTAGCTGCTTTGAGTAGCTAACGTTGGTGCCTTTTGCATTAGAACACCTGGCCACGGTGTTCAGACTCCAAATGAGTGCAAATTGAAGGGTATACAGATTCACTGATTGGCCAGATGTGTGGCCAGGTGTCAGAGAGTCATATCGTGTGGAAACAGGCCCTTCGGCCCAAATTGCCCGCATAGACCAACATGTCCCATCTACACGAGTCTCATCTGCCTGCGTATGGCCCATATTCCTCTAAACCTGTCCTATCCATGTATGGGCAGTGCCATAGACAGGCAGATGGAGAATAAAATAAAATTTGGATCCCAAACGAGGGTGTGAGGCGACATACTGACTAGAAATTCTATTGTGCAACTAATCTGGTCATAAAACTGCAATCTGTCGAATCGTGAATCTGCTTTGCAGTCAAATTACAGTGGCCGTGATCAAATACAAATGGAATTTGGGGCAAATTCAACGTGGGTGAGATTGGGAGAAACCCAGTTAAAATGCAGAATGTTGAACAATGTGCAAAGTAGAACAAGGGAATAATCTGTGGTTGTCAAACAATGTCAGTCTGTAACGCACAAAACATCTTGAACAGTAACCAGTATATCTGTAGCAGAATGAACTGTTAAGAAGGAATATAAACCATTGTTACTATTTTTGTTGCGATCCAATTTTAAAACGAATTGTTCACTTGGTTGTCAACGTTAAGATAACAACATGATGGACCAGAACATCTGACTCACTGACTGGCAGTTGCACGTACAGCATTTAGGTCAGAAAATGGTGACTGTTCACATAAATTTATCTCTCACCTGCAACAAAATTGGTTTCTTGCAGGTGAAATTGGTCCCTCGCTGGTGAAATTTGGCCCTCATCAGTGAAGCTGGTTTCTCACAGGTGAAATTGATTTCTCATTGGTGAAGTTATTTTCTCACTTTGAAACTGTTCTGTCACCAGTAAATTGGTCCCACACTCTAACCAATGGAGAACTTCTCGTGATTATTGATAAGCAAGTGAGTTACTACTGAGGGTGGATGGGAATGTTGTTACAATACCTCAGCCATTATCTTATTAATTGTTGGAGCATGGAATGGGCCAAGTGTCCTTCTCCTGTTCCCAATCCATATGTTTGTGTAAGTTTATTATAATCACACTTCAGTATGTAAGTTGCCATAGTGAATAAATCTGCACTAAGCTTAACCCTTTCTATCGACTTCTAATCGTTACTTAATTTTAAATGGAAATTCTCCCGGAAGTAATAAATGCAGCCTTTGGGTTTCCAAGCAAAGCCACAATGGACTCCATTCTTTTCTTCCCAAATAGATGATGACAGGTTTGAGGGCACAAGATGAAGTAACAGCTTTCAGAAGTTTCAAGCCTTTATCTACAAAAGCAGCATGGGGACTTGGTCGGCCAGACACACAAATTTAACACATTGGGACTTATTGACTATTTTATGGATCTGGGAAAGAGAAATTTGCTTGAAGTCTCTAGGGATAATGTTTTAATTGGAGAAACAGCATTGCATTTTGACCAAAACTGTCAGTTTAACATTGCTAGTGTTTAGGAATGCGAAAAATAAATGAAGGCATGGTCTATCTGGATATTTTTAGACATTTATGCGATTCAATTAACTAGAGCATGCTGGCCTTCATGTTTAAACAACTTTATGAAAATTACAGATAGAACGGTAAAGATTTTCCCGGGATCCTGAATATGAAATGGACATGTCCATTGTATATTCTTGACCCCAAAGAGAAATTTATTCTACCAATTTGTAAAGTTTCCAGAAGTGTTTTTGAATGGAATTAAATTACCTGAATGCCCAGGTGTAACTTACTAATGGATATCAGTTTGACTGTTAAAAATCAGGAAAAATATAATTAATTGTTCTCTCTCATAGAAGCTTGTTTCCATTTCTATGAATATTTTCAGAGAACTGCTTCTGAACTTCTAACCATGCCAATGAAACTTGCCCATATCCCTCCAAAACATTCCTATCCATGTACCGTCTCACTGCCTGCGACATGGATTTTCAAGCCTGTATCTCCAGACTCTCTGTTCTTTAGAACATCACTAGCAAGCTAAAGATGGGGTCATAGAGGATGGAATGTGTGGCCTGATATTGGGACCCCAAATGAGGGTGTCAATGTGAGGCGACACACTGACTAGAAATGCCTGATTAAGAATGGGTCAAAGACATGCACAGATACTCGATAAAATATCATGAAATGGTTAATATAGCTCAGGAAAGAGCTATCTGTTCACACCACTGACATAAACCTTGCGGTGGAACTGATTATCAAACAGTCAGTCAGTGAAAACATTTGGATCTTGTTCAGGCAAATTGAAGTTGGGAGTAAAAGGAATAGATGGATGAGAGAAAGAGAATTCTAATTGTATCATTGTCACTTTTGGGTGAAAGGAGCACCAAAATAATTTTTCTTATTCATTTTTCCCAATGATACCTGTTACTTTAAACAATAACATCAAATTTATAGTATGTATTTGAAAAACACAAGGAACTAACCACATGACCTAACCAGGACACCTACTGGAGAACTATGATACATCTGCAGTAGACACAAAATGTTGGAGTAATTCAGCGGGACAGGCAGCATCTCTGGAGAGAAGGAATGAGTGACTTTTATCTAATTATTATTTTTACAATATAGACCTATGTAAAAATAGAGGAATTTGATTGATGTCTTCAGTTGAGCACAAATGCCTTCAGGTAAAGACCTTGATGCTGTTGACTCTGGTACTAGAAATTTGTGATCCACTTGTGGAAGAGCTGGGAAAATGGTAAATCATGTGTATTAAAAATGGGGTCTGAATAAGTTTCACATGCTTTGATTGTAACCTGGATCATTGAAGCACATGATATGCTGAACACGATCAGAATTAAATATTTTAATACAAAATCTCTAGAAAGGATAAGCATGGGAATTGAGGATATATAGGAATACAGCATGCAAGGTCCACATGAAAACACTGCACCCCCAGGACAGGGATTTGTAAGAGCGAACTTAAACAAATAATACCATATTTTAAACGCATGTCTATTTTAAAGTGTTTTCAAAGCATCTTAGTGTTTAATATTGTTATTACATTCAAACTGTTTTGACTCTATTAAAACAGTGTTACACCATGTAGCAAAGCAAAATGGCCAGTTAAGTCAAAAATAGTAACCACTAAATGATGAGATATTTTAAAATTGAAAGATTTTCAAGCAAAGGCGCTACTTTAAAGTGCAAGGCCATGGAGTGCAGGGAGCAGGTAGATACTGACAACATATGGGACTTGGAGGAATGTGGCAATCATCCCAGGTTGGTCAACTAAATGTCTGCACATTCATCTAGAGAATGGTGATCAATAACGTTTAGGATAATCACAAAATGATTTTTAATCATCACAGAGCTTTATATCTGGGCTTCTTCCTTGCATATATTCAAAGTGTTGAACAAGTACATTTGGGGAGGAATTGATGACTGCAAGTGTGGAGAGTGACTGAACATTCACAACATTTTCCTCATCGTGCAACCAGCCCATTCTAGTTATTACCTGTCCTTCGTCATACTGCTTTCAATGCAATAAAATCCTTCCTTAAATAAGGAAAATAATATTGTGCATGTGGTGCACGGCAGTGCTCTATATAAGTAATACATAACCACACTGTTTTTGTATTTAACTCTCCTCCTGGTGATCTATAACATTCTTTTGTGAGTAGTCTTTGATCTGAAATGTTGACTGTTTATCTTCCACTGTGCCCTATGACCCAGTGAATGCTCCAAACATTTCCCATTGTTATAACATTCTGTTAGGATTCTTAACTATTTGATTCACCTGTGCAGAAGCTCTTTGAGAATCTTACACCAGGGATGAGTTAGCATCCGACCATAAGCTTGAGAACAGTCCAACTCACCTCTACATCATTGTGGACATTGGACTTTTCCATGGAACAAGTGCACAACAATGATATTCTGCGCACTGTACCTTCCCCTTTGGGCTACCCATTCTACTTGAATTTGACTTGATTGTATTTATGTATAGTTTTATGTGATCTGATTGGATACAAAGCAAAACAAATCTTTTCACTGTACCTCTGTATACGTGACAATAATAAACCTAAACCCTCTGATCCATGGACATCACAGAGGTTGACAAAGTCTTGCCATTTAAACAAAATGTTTTCTTTTTTTATTTTCCCAATTGAACTTGACAATTTCACATTTTCTGGCATTATATCTACTTGCCAGTTGGTCTGTAACTTCCCATTATTATCTTTTCGAGAATCTCAGTCAGCCTCAACCAAACATGATTTAATTTTATTTAATATAATCTATAATTGCCAAAAGATGAACATTTTGGCCACTCAGAAAGCATTCCTGTTTAATTGCTCATAAAAGTAATTCTAAGTTTTGCAGAAGTTAATTTTAATCATAATTTATCTCTAGCACAACATAAATATTTGTGCTGTTGGTTTTCCATACTTAACAGCTGAAGATGTTTTTCATGGCTCAGAGGACACTTCCCCACACATCAGAACATCAACCTTGCATCTTTCACTCACACACTGAAGATTCCTTTTGCCCACTTGCAGAGATACAAATTGTTAATTCCCTTCCCATCCCTTCCACCTATATACCACCTATATTCAAGAACATCTGCCCGCTTCACATTTACCTGTGCAGAGATAAAAAATATTCCAATTATACTTACAGTTACCGCATAAAACCGAGTCAACAGACCAGGGTAGATTTGTGCAAAAGAAATATTTATTTTTCAAGTTCAAAAGTTGACAATGCACTTCAGTCCAGTTCAACCTGATGATTTCACACTTGTATCTACTCCTGAGTAAACCTTGAGCTATCTCCTATGGTATTCTCTTCAGTTAAATTACTTTAAAATCAAAATGGTTCAGTCTCTGCAATGTATTAAGTCATCCTCACTTGAGGGTCTGCCGGAATCATACCTTTTTGCTCAGCAAATCCACATCAACCATCAAGCACCGACTTACACTATTTCTACCTTAATCCCAATCTATTCTCTCACATTACCATCAACACCCACCAGATGCTACCATTCACTAACATATCAGAAGTATTTTACGTTGCCAGTTATCCTATCAGCTTGCATGTGTTTGGGGTGCAGGAGAAAACCAGAGCACTTGAGGGAAATCAGCCTGCCCACAAGGAGAATGTGCAAACTCCACACACACAGCACCCGAGGTCAGGATTTAACTCAGGTCCCTGGAGCGGTGAGGCAGCGACTCTACCAGCTGTCCCAATAAAGCAGTTGCTGCAATAAAGGGATGGGTTAAGTCATCTGATCTGAATGGGGCCATGGCTTCTAGAGGGCCAACTTTTGTTATCCATCCCTAACAGTTCTTGAACTGTGCTTTGCTGAGAATTTTGTGCTCAACCACAGTGAGGAGTCTGGAGTCACATAAGGAAGAAATTGGGTAGGGATAACAGATTTCCTTCCTAGGCTATCTTTTTTTAAACATTTTATTTATTTATTTGAATTTAAATTCCCAGCTGGTATATAGATCTCAAAGTCTTTTTTTCACCATCTGTAGTATACGCCTTTGTAAACTAGTCCAGCTAATTAAGTGCAATCCTGTGTACATATTCCTGAGAAATGAGGAATGGAGCCATGGAGGAATCAATCATCTGCTCATAGTCCATGCAGATAAAGCCCGATAGTGTAGCTCTCGTATTAACACTGTTCTTGCCCTCTGCACCCTGCACTGCTCAGTCCGCCTGCCATTTCCATTCTCAATTAACACAAATATATCCACAAGTTTTAACAATGAAATTAACCCAACACATTGTCTGACCAACCTGCGATTCTGATCGTTTTGTGGGCACAATGTGGTTGAATTTTTTTGTGGAGGTTGGATATTTGTGGAGAATTTAGAAGGAAAGTTCCAATCTTCCTTCTTTTTCGCAGCAACCCTCTCCTGTGGTTCCAGTCCTTTTAAATGCTCATGTTGAGTGTGGTTCTTACATGCTTGAGACCTTAAACCATGACCCTACATGCTCTCTCAGTGAACGTTAAGGATTCTGCTCATATGATCCAGTGCCCAGCTTAAAGTGTTTTTTTATACCTCCAGAGAGCACAGCACATTGGGCATCATCTGTGAGGTGAAGATATAAAGGTGCAGATGTGGAATCTAATACGGATTGAAGATGGGGAGAGACATGCAGTACCAGAGGGAGGAATAGTAGGGGGAAGTGGATGGGGAGAGTGGGAAAGGAAATATGTGATCGGATTAGGGAGGGGTGGGAGATGAGTAGATGGGGAAGGGGAAAAGTACTCACTGATGGGGCAGAGGGAATGGAAGGAAAGGAATGCATGCAGGGGGGGGGGGGGAACAGACAGATGAGAAGGAGGGGGGGGGGGGGGTGTAGCTATACCATTGACACCACCGATGTCCTGGGTTCTCATGCCAAACAGTGCCTGGCCATCAAGTTATTTGTCACGAAGCATAACAGCAACATGGGAAATGAGGGCTGATACCAATGTTTGCCTTAAGTAGTTTTCAGTCCAACAGCTGGCCCAATAGGCTAATAAGTAAACGTCCCACAGTCTAGAAAGTACGCACAACACTTCTGCACAGAGAGTTGGAAAGTGGTTGAGGTTGCATCCAGGATTAGCAACTGAGAGAGAAACTATGAGCTAACAGCTTCTGGCATTGACATAGTGCATTAAAATCACACTCCATTATTAAAAAATGAAGGGAAAGAAAGTAATACGTGTGAGCCTATTGCCAAATAATCTGCTGTTCATTTATCAAAGTCAAAGAAACTCTGTGCTGCCATGAGTCTCCCCAGCAATTACAATGTCAATTTCCACCACCCCATTTCCGTCTGCATCAGACCTGCACTGATATTGGTTTACAGTCGGACATGGTAATCATACCCAGACACCATTTAAGCAGCCAACACAGCTCAGCTTTTCAGCCAACGTGCTGTGTATTCTCACCTTGGCAGTCTGCAAAGACATTCTAGGATATATTTTTTTTAATCCTGACTGTTTCAGCAGTAGTTTATGTCAGTCTTGTCATCTACAGTTTTGTCATTGCCAGAAACTAATTTGAGAACTCAGTCATTTTGACATATCTGACACCCTTTAATTTATTTTTCACCTCTAGCCTTTGCCACTAAATTCACTAATCATACCAATCTCCATCATCATTTGTTCCATCTACCACTTGCAATGTTTTGCCCCCACCCCCATCTCTCTTTTCTAGTTTTCTCCCCCCCTACTCAATCAGTCTGAAGAAGGGTCATGACTCAAAACATCGTCCGTCCATTTCCCTTCACAATTGGTGGCTGACCTGCTGAGTTCCTCCACCACTATTTTGTTGCTCAAGATTCCAGCATCTGCAGTCTCTTGTGTTACCAGCAAAGTAATACAAGTCTTCTGGAATTTAAAGACAAAATAAGAACCACAAATTCTACCCCTGGAATCAATAACTGTCCAATAACATTCTATATTGCCGGCTCCAGTAGCAATTTACAGAGATGTTTTAAATGCCAAAACCTCTAATCATTTTATCTATCACCATGGCAATTACAATAAAGAATAGCAGAACAGAAATGTTAATAAAAGCCTGGTTATTTTCCACATAATCACTGCTCCATCTGAGTCACTGAAATAAGGAAAACTATGATTGATAATCGCCCTCCTTAGTCCTGGCATGCTGAGTCCAGTTCCAGTGATTCAACTGCTTGTGAGATCCGCTAACTCATCCCAAACTAATCTGGGATGTTTTAGTTATTATCAGGCCACTACCTACAGGCCATGAGAAACTAGGGTAGGGGGATTGTTGGAAAACTCAATCAAGATCAATAAAGAAATCCTTAAATTGGTTTCAGGTGCTCCAATTCCGAGAGGTTCACACACACACATACACACACACACACGCACACGCTGATCTGACAGTTTCATGCCGCAGTCCTTCTCCTGATTATTCCAAATGTCACTGAATCGAGGAGTTTGGCTTGCTGTATGGTGCTGTTGAGGTTCGCATGTTGAGTTTGAGGTAAGAGACAGATCCGCAAATCCTGTGACCCTTAAGCATATATGGTAAGCTGCAGCCACTGTGGAAATGAGATCACAAAAAATTATCCCACAGGTAAGGTAAGTGGAACATTCAATTAACTCACGAAGAAAGATGAAGCATGTCCTTCCAGAGCTTCTCTTCACTCCAATTTTAAAAATCCACTTTGCTAAGATTTCTATGGCAGACAGGGTGCGTAAATCCAAGTGTAATTGTGTCTGACATTGCCATAAAAAACTCACCCCAATGACTGAGGCAAAAGGCCCCAGTTTAACCGCAAACAAGATTAGATCTAGTGGGATTTTTACCACCAGCCACCCCTGTCACCCAAAGGAAAGTATAGGCTGTGTTCTTCTGAACTCTATCTACCCTCCCTATAACTAACTTGTCATATTCTGATACCGTGGGCCCAGAACCAGTTTGAGGTATTGCACAATTATGGAGGCATACAGTAACAGTGATAATTTTGTGTGGACTCCTGCCAGTCAAGACACCTTTAATAAAGTGTGGTGACAGAGTGTTGCCTCCCCACCACCACCCTCCCCCTTGAATGAGGAGAATGAACCACAGGTCAGAGATTACTTTCAGTGAGAAGGCTACAGATGGGAAACTTATGAGTAGGAACCTGCCATCTTTTTTTTCCAGAAGAAAGGGTGCATGGTGAACTGATGTAAAGATACAGCCTGGAAACAGGCCCTTCTGCTCGCTGAATCCACGCCAACTATCAATCTCCCGTTCAAACTAGTTCTAGGTTATCCTACTTTTGCATCTACTCCCTGCACACAAGGGACAACTAACAGAGGCCAATAAACCTGCAAACCAATGGTACATGGGAGGAATCCAGAACACTCAGAGGAAACCCATGCAGTCACAAGAAGAACATGCAAACTCCACACAGACAGCACCAGAGGATCGATCCCGGGTCTCTGTGAAGAGCCAGAGTGGGCTACCTTAGAAACTGGATCAATCATGTGGATTTTAACAGAGTAAATTGCGATGGAAATTATTCCTGAGTGAAATGGCACCAATCACACAATCGGACGATGAGCATCAGTGTGCCTGACCTTGGAGTCAGCAGCAGACCAAATTATGTAAGTTGTCACACAGTGCACGTTTCAGCTCACGCTGATAGAAATTGGATCTTAGAGTTCCACACAATGATCGTTGTGGGGAGATCGCAGAACTAGGAGTACAGCACGGCGTGTTCTTGCTTTGCTTGTGTTTTAAAGTGACACATTGGGGCACTTGACAAGGCAGTTCCATAACTGCTCATACTGTACATGTTTCATCCTATTCAGGCCAAGGCCTTATGGCTAATGTAACTATTAGAACATAATGTCATGCTTGGCTCAATGATCGCGTCACAGGATTCTAGGTGGGATAGGGAGGAGAGCAGACCATGGAGAATGAGACATGGGATGAGGAATATCTCCTCTCACATGGCAGCCTTCACTACTGGTGTTAGTCTGCCATGGTGGCTGGGCTTTAACCCAGCACAGCTCTCGACTAGAGACCACATTGACACTGCTGTACATTTGTTGTTGCAAAGCTGCAAACATTGGGCACCAGCACAACGATAAAGGAGAAATGCCATTTTAGCCAACAATTCCTTCCAGAAAACATGAAAAAAATATGAACAAACAACATCTTCAAACAGATGCGAATGTCTGGGTCAGGATCTCTGATGGGATTTGCACCTTTCAGTGCCCACTCGGGCTGTCACACGAGATGCACCTACCTCCAGGATATTCAGTTTAATAATTCCATCTCCATCTTTGTCGAATGCATTGAAGGCTCCTGCAGAACAGAAAGGATAAAATCACCATGCTCAATAATACACATGTAAAGATTGCAATGTTGATGCTTGTATCGTGGTACTGAGAACACCAGAAGGATTCACATCCAGTCTTTGCTCAGCTGAGTCATAGTCCTGGAGATACAGCACCGAACCAGGCCTTTTGACCGATTGAATCTGCGCCAACTATCAACTACCCATGCATATTAATTACATCCTCCCCATGCCTTTTATTTTCCCATCAACTCCCGCCAAAGTAGGGACAAATTAGAGTGGACAGTTACTCTACAAACCCACATGCCTTTGGGAGGAAACAAGAGCACCTGGGGTAGACCCATGCAGTTGCAGGGGGAACGTGCAAACTCCCACAGCAGAAGCTAGCATTGAACCCCTGTCTCTGGTGTCATTTACCATTTCTGCTCAACCTGATTGCATTTGTCACTGGTGAACAAGGATATTGCAGAATCGAGCTAGAGATGTAGGAGTTCTTCTCTTTGGTCCTCACTCTATCCATTCGATGCTTCTCTCCCGTCTCAAGCTGGGTCATAGTTGCACCTGGGCCAATGAGCACCACACCCACCCACAATATGTGGATAAGGTGCCCTCACTGAGCCCTGGAAAGTGTTCAGTGCAGCAAATGTCAATCTTGTCCTCAGACAGCTAAGCAGATTAAACATGATTCCATTTAATTCTCTGATGTAACATATTGGTCGAGCCGTAATTTGCTTCCAAACTGGAATTTCCATCCAGTTCTGTGCAATCTCAGAGATCTCAATGGACGCCCAAGTGAACCTTGATGCCTTTCCAGATTTGTCTCCATTCAACAGAGGATAAGTGAAGAAATCCTGCTCACTGATAACCCTTTGCTCAACTTTCATCCACACAGGCTGCACACATCCTTTTCCAAGTCAAATGTTGGTTGCTAACTAGATTGGCAACACAAGGCTATGACTTAGAAACATAGAACATAGAAAATAGATGCTAGAGTAGGGGATTCGGACCAGGATCACCATTCAAAATGATCATGGCTGATCATCGAAAATCAGTACCCCGTTCCTGCTTTCTCCCTATATCCATTGTTTCCGTTAGCCCTACGAGCTCTATCTAACTCTCTCTTGAATACTCACTGGTGGGGATATGATGAAGAGTGGTCCCAAGATTAAGGGTTCAACTTCAAATCTGGAGCAATGGCTCCTGATTGTGAATAACTTTTTTTTTTAAACCTTCATTGTTCAACATATTGGTGTCACTGGCAAGGCCATCATTTATTGTCCAGCCCTAGTTGGTTTTGGTGCAGCCTTTCAATCCTTGCAGCCTTTCTGGCGAAGGTGCTCGCAAAGTGCTGTTGGGGAGGGAGTTCCAGGATCTGGACACAGCAGCAAGGAAGGATCAATGATCCATTTCCAAATCAGGCTGGTGTGCATCTTGGGGATAAACCTGCATGTGGTGCCCTGGCCCCTGCTGCCATTGTCTCAGTGTTGGGTTTGCAGGGGTGGCTTTCAGTGTAGCCTGAGTGAGTAACTCCAGTAAATTTTGCAGATGGTACATCCAAGGTGCACTAGTGGTGGAGGGAATGGGCATTTAAGCTGGTCAGTGGAGTGCCAATCATGCAGACCGCTTTGTCCTGGATGGTTTCAGTGACTGAGGCTTATAGGCAATGTACTTATCAGGTAGGTGCAGAGCATTCCAAAACATCCCTGACTTGTGCCTTGTAGATGCTGAGTGGCCATGGGATATCAGGAGGTGGATCACTTGAAACAGGATACCCAGCGTCTGGCAGCCTGTTGCAGCCATGGTTTCTATTTGGCTGGTTCATTTGAGTTTCTGATCGATGGTGACTGCCTCCACCCCTCAGAATGCTGACAGTGGGAGAAGATAATGCCTTTGAAAGACAGGTATGTTGGAGATGGTGGCATGAATCCTATCTGCCCATGCCTGAATCTTGCTGAGGAGAGGTTGTGAATGAGTATGAACATTATACAATCATCAGTGAACATCTCCATGTCTGATCTTATGATGGAAGGTCACTGATGTAGCAGATGGAAGTGGTTGGGCCCAGGACGCTGTCCTGAGGAACTCATGCAATGACGTCCTTGGGCTCAGATGATTGATCTCTAACAACTGCAGCCATCTTTCCTGAAGTGCCCCCCTCCCCCCCAAGAAGGGAATTGTCTGAATGCATGGGGAGAGTATATTCTTATCATGGGAGGAAGGCCCAGTCATGGTTCCAATCGGCAATGCAATCTGAGAGTAGGAACAGATGATGACCAGGAGGTGGGGACTGCTGGGGTGGGGACATGTTGGTTGAAGAGTTGAAAGAGCAGATGGTGACTCTTGCTCGTGATTTAAGCACGAGGTATTATGATGCTTAGGGAGAGAACCAAATATTTGCCCAGCATATTCAAGTCAGAGATCGATGGAATTGTAGACATTATGGCAACCAAGGGATGTGTGATTAATACAGGATAGTGGTACCAGGGCAAGATATCAGCCATGATGGAGCAGGCATGAGGGTATGAATAGCATATTGCTGCTTCTACGTATTGTTCTTATGTGATAAGTTAACAGAATAAATGGGGTGGAAGTTAAATGAATATATGTCAGAAACACAGCGGTTTGTGTTTGGGATAGGGACACCTGCATTAAATCAGTGTGACACCTGGGGTTATTCATGAGCAATGAGACCAGCTTCATGAATGTTAGCTTCAATTCTGACTTAATCTGGTTCCAAGTATCCCAATAGAAACCACCTCAGGCCACCAAAGTTAAAGGCCCATGTTCCACCTGACACACCAGGGGGGCTGCAGAGCCATTGCTGAGGTGAGGGATGCACACCATTGTTCACTCACTGAACATCCCCTCCAGCCTCACGAAGCAGCAGATGAAGCTGTCGAAGTCCAGGTTCATGTTTACATTGGCGTAGCGCATGGAGATGAGCTCGTACAACTGGCCGTTCAGACGGAAGCCTGCAGAACAAGAAAGAAATGTCTGCTGCACCACACTGACTCTCATCAACAGTCCCCATCACTTCACTAAACCAAGTGCTTACAAACCAATTCCCTCTGACTCAATATAAATAAATACCTAACACTATCTTCTCCCCTGGTACTGGAAACCTCAGCTGCCATATGTGTGGCTTGGAAGTTTCAACCGGCCGCCTTCTGCCAGGTCACCATTGTGATCTCCATATGATTTTCATCGCTGTGTATGAAGTTGAGTTGTTCCCTGTGAAGCGCTGCTTTTGCATGAGAAACTGGGACCATGTTTTCTTGGGAATGCTTTTGGTGGACATTCCCAGAGCAGCTAGATTTTACTACCACATCACTGGCCTGGGAGGTTTCCAGGAAGTGAAATACTTACCAACATCCTGACATCCCTTATGAATATAAAGTACCCCCATTAGCAGGTCCTCCACCACTCCTCGTGACCTGCATCCTACACTACACCACAACACTCCCAATCCTCTCCCTGATATTTGCTCAGGAACAGGAACAACTCATCCAACAGATTTCCTCCTCATTCCCAGCTCAGCAGCTTTACTTGACAGGAGCACATAATGGGAATGTTTAAACTGAGAAGGATGAGACACAAGGATGTTGGAATCTTAAACAAAGCACAGTGCTGGAGGAACTCATCAGTGGGGGGAATGGGCAGATGACATTTTGGCTTTGGACTCTTGTTCAGTCTGATTACAGTAGGGGGCGGGCAGAAGCTAAAAATGTGAGTTTGGGTAGAACAAAGACTCATTCGATGCCATGCTGCCTTGGAAAAGCAGCCAACAGAATCAAAGGCTTGCCCACCCCAGTCATTCATTCTTCTCCCTACTCCCATTGGGCTAAAGGTTCAGAAA
This sequence comes from Rhinoraja longicauda, assembly GCF_053455715.1. NCBI lineage: Eukaryota > Metazoa > Chordata > Chondrichthyes > Rajiformes > Arhynchobatidae > Rhinoraja > Rhinoraja longicauda. The sequence goes on from NC_135962.1 coordinate 9,560,555, forward strand.
CTTGAAAGCATGCACCACCAGACGTAGGAACAGCTTCTTCCCCTATTATTGGGCTTCTGAATGGTTCTTCCTTAAGTCAGGGTTCTGTCAAATTCACGTTTACCCTATTGTGGACATTGCACTTTGTCTCTGGGACTGGTGCGCTACAATGATGCGAACTATATCCTGCATCCTGTATCTTCCCCTTTGCTCTACCTATTGCTCTTGGGTTGGATGTGATTGTATTTACGTATAGTATCATCTGATCTGATTGGGCAGCATGCAAAACAATGCATTTCACTGAACCTCGGTACACGTGACAATGATAAACCTAAACTTAAGTGTGAGATTATCGGAGTTTCATTGTATGTGCTTTGCCATGGGAAGTGAGACTGGAGCAGATACGATGGGACATGCTGACTCCCAGAAGCACAGATCACCAACAGAGCCACTCCTGAGAGAGACTCGACCTGAAAACCTCATTGTGATCCCATCCCTGTGGATCTGAACCTTTGGCCCACGGTGTAAGTGCAGCTGCTGAGTTCCTCATAAGAGTGCAGCCAATGCCACCTGTAGTCACCCTAACTCACTGCCACTCACCTGCATCCTTCACAGCACTCCGCATTTCATAGCTATTAATCATTCCAGAATTGTCCTTGTCATATTCCTGAAAAATTGTCTGCAAGTAAACAAGAAATCACAATGATAAAATATTTGGGAGTTTAAATGAAGTTACAGGACCATGTGCCAATGGCCGAGGCCAATCTGCAGACACAGTTCTATCTCTGAGTGACTAGAGTCAGGGTGCAGTTCCAGGCCTATGTCTGAGGGACTGGACAACCAGACTGACCGGCACTTTCACCATCTTACCACGAGCCACAATTCAGGCAGGGATGTGCGCACAATTTCTTCTGGTCACTAGAGTAAAAGTTCTGGTTTGAACTGGTAACCTCACCATTTACATTTTCAAAAGCAATAATAATTCATTATGTGTTGAACAATGTTGCAACATGTCTTACAGTATGTACTGTAAAGAACATGGGCTTAATCACTGTCATATTCTCCAATAAAACTGAACAAGATGAACCTTTCGCCTTCAATTCTTTTGCAATTTATGAACTTTAAAATGTATCATTTATCTGGGAGACTCAGGTCTTTGCCTGGCAATTTGCCCAGTGGGTAGCTGCATTGCAAAATGTCACATCGCCCAGTGTGGAGATGAAGGTTGCATTTTTAATTTCTGATTTTACTTTTGCTTCCCTGGCCAGGGAGGGAGGCAATCGTTCAACCAGCCATTCCTGAGTGTTGAGGTGGAAAATCACTAGGTTTGGCGACCTGCTCTCTTCCCAGGGCCAACCTGCTGTAAAGTACATGTGCATCTGCAGTTATTTTCTTATACTACTGATTACAGGATTAGATCGGTTCTGACCGTACTGCTCCATGGCACTATGACTGACCGGATCTAGGTGATCAATGGGTGTCTTTTGAGGGCATAGCTGATATAAGGGTGTATAGTCAATAATGCCCCAGTGCAAAAGAGAGATAACCATCCACCAATAGGAGAATCCCACAGACAGCCCTGTGTCACATCAGACTCAAAACTTCAATGCTACTAAAGTGGATCAAGTACATTTCTGCTGCCAGTATTGATCAAATCCTAACATTCACAGTTATGCATCCTCACTGACTGGCTGAGGAGTACAGTACAGAGGAGTGGTGTGGTGTAGTGGGGACATGCATAAATCCCTCACCAGCTCTAGTGGTGACTTGACCAGGTTACCAGGTACATTGGGGAAATGAACAGCATTGATGATGGCAAGTAATCCTATCACTGAGAACTTGTCAGTGTCTAAATTAACCTCTCTTCTGGTTCTGCTGATGTGAGAACGTCAAACAACAGTCAACAATAACATTATATGTGGAAATAATTTATCCATACTCCCCAGTGCCACGTACCTGCCATTGCTTAATCTTGTTCCATAGATGCTTAAACTCCGCCAGGCTAAGCTTCCCAGATCCATCTGACTGCAGGTGCAAAGTTAGGGAAGAGATTATAGAAACAAATAGAAGCAAATGTCTAATGGCCAGATCATGAGTTTGTTAGTCTCCCGCTCTGAAAAACCAGGGCTAACATGACATCCAAGGTCAATATACATTCTCAATCAGAAAAATAACAATAGCAAGCAGGAATTATTAATGGTTCCCCTTTGTAAACCCCCAAGCTGAATGTGTAATTTAGAAACCAATGGGCATGTTTGGGTTGCTCTTGGTATAACTATTGCAAAACCAGTGGCAGCTCTTTTAACATCAGCCCACTGTCAAAATCTATCCCCATGCACGTAGCAAACAGAGATTATTATCGTCGTATATCATGCATTGGTTACACTTTAATCCAGAGTTCTGTGGGCACCTTAGGAATTATATATTTTTCTTCCTGTGGAGCAATAATAATTATTTATGCTCAGGAATTTAATATGTTTTCGGAAAATAAACAGAACGGATTTTTTTTTGTTGAAAGGGGACCTTTTTGGTGAGCTGATATACGAGTTTGGGATTGTCAAGGGTGGCTCCTCCAACTTGTTTCTAATTGTAGAAGTTTCAAATATCAGAGGATGCAGGTTCAACAGAAGAAGGTTGAAGGATGAATATTATCTCCTGGGAATTTCATGGGGGTCCTCATGTTCTGGTCTGTGACCTTAGCAGAAAACTCATTCAAATTCCACAGTGAGACTTCTATGAATTTAAAGAAATAACACGTTGAATTTCAACACAAACATAAATTATGGAACATTATCATGAAAGATCACTGAAGTTCACCTGCTTCCAGACACCCCAAATTGTCTCAACCATATAAAAAGCAACAAGTCTTGGGCAAGTTGGAATACTCTTCATTTGCCTGGATGAATGTAGCTGTAACAACTCAAGAGTTTCAAACCATCCAGTCCAAAGCTTTTCTTGTTGCTACCATCAGGCAGAAACTACAGAATCCTGAACTCACACAATATCAGGTTCAGGAACGGCTACTTTCCTGCAACTGTAATAGTCTTTATCCAACCTGCACAACCCTAATGCCACCTCAGAATTGGAACATTATGGACCACCTCTTGCACTACCATGGACTTTATTTTCTAATTGTGTTTGCATTTATGTCTTGTTTGGTTTTGCATTGTTTTTGGTTTTTAGTGTCTTGCAAAATGTATGTGTTGTGGCGGCTCCCAGGGGTCGGGCCATACCACTACCGACCCCTCGGCACGGGAATGGACCGGTCCAGGGGGGCGGCCCTTAGCTAAGGGGATAAAGGACGGGGTTTTAGGTGCGATCGCCCTCTGGCAGACCCGACTGGTCTAGAGAACCCATTAAACACATCGCTCCCGAAATACCCGGCTCCTCGCCTTTATTTCGAGCTTTCTCGACACGCCACAGTGTACTTTATGAAAAATGTATGTCTTTTCTGTGCGCTGTCTGAGCCTATGTGGTTGTGATGCTGCAGCGAGCAAAGTTTCTATTATACCCATACCTCACTGTGCAGATCACAATAAACTCGACAACTTGACCTGACTTGTTTTAAGTTCCAGAGGAATATTTATTCATTAAGAACAACAGACATCACTGACAAGTGCAGGATTTCTTGTATGCCACTAATTGCTCTTGAATAGGGTGGCTTGTTAATCTACTTCAGAAGGCAGTTAAAAGATAACGCTGTGAGTGGGTCTGGATTTACATAGAGATCAGACCAGGAAAGAACGGTACATTTTCTGAAAAACGTCATGAACCAGATGACATTTCATGAAAACCAGGCCATTTCATGTTTAACTTTACTGAGAACGGCTTCTCTTAAATTCCCCAGCTGCTCTGGTAGGATTTTTTCTCTCCAGGCCATATTGCAGTTAAGTGTGGGCAGGTTGGGCCAAAGGGCCTGTTTCCACACTGTATCACTCCATGACCAGTGTTCTTAAACACTATAAGGTACTTCTACAAACCGACAAATGTGATTTTAACATTTCACGGCACATTGTTGCATATAGTTATAACAATTCATCAGTGAATTTCTAGGTAAGTGTTAGGTAACAAAAGGAATTGGTTTCAAATCAAGGAAAGAATTAAAACCGAAGGCCTGGTTTGACTATTCACTCACGGGACAGGGGAGAGGGCAGGATTTGTTTTCCCTGTTCTGTTTGATAGTGGGAGGGCTGGAACCAGTCTCTGCATCCTGAACTTGAAATATAACCAAGGACTTCCCTCTGAATAGTCTTCCAGTGGTCTGAGAAATAATTTGAATGAGTACTGAAAGGAGGAACTGCAGGGAATTTTTATTCAGTTTTAAACGCGGACATAGTTCGCAAGTCCAGTAGTGATTGTGTCTGGGCGAGGACCTCAAGAGTCATAATATGTTCACTGAAAATAAGCCTCACCGATTATCCAGGTTCACAAAGGAATAAAAGCCATCCAGCAAAGAACCAGAGGCTAATCGCCACAGGTGGTGGTAAGCTGAAGGGAAAAATGATCACTGTTGGAATGGAAGGGAAAATGGGAAGATTAAAAACAAATCAAAAAAGAGATAGTGAATTGGCTCCAAAAGTTTGCAAATCACTGAATCAGCTGATCTTTTCTTCCTGAAATAAAATGGTACCAAGTCCAATTGCATTGTTCCTACTTCAATTCAGTTTTTGGTCAGCTATTTTATGATGGGCCAAGAATCCACAAAGCATACTCTTGGATTGTTTTGATTCAGGTTTGTCAGCAATACACTGATCCCCAAGCCAACCTGAAGGCATTTACACATGGATTAAAGTCGGGGATCCTGCTCCAATCCATTACATTAGAGGAAGAAATAATGAGTTCAGTGGAGAAGAGAGAAGGATACATCCATGAGGGCAACCATGCTGCGACAAGAGTCCAGAGCAAACCCTTCAGTTTTAATATTGTCTGCAAGGAGAAACAAAACATTAATATACTGAGTCGATAAATTGACAGGTGAAGGATTAAACATCTATGAGCAATGTGCAAAAGTGACCAAAGGAAAACAATATAGCAAACTTGCTCCACCAGCAATATGTGGAATGCACCTCCCATTTAGACTTGTGGAGGCTGAGAGAGGGGTTGCAATTAATATATTACATATAAGGTGTTCATTCTGATTTAACATAAAACATGTATGCTCTATTGCCAATCCCTTACACACTCTGGTGTCCAACCAATCAGTTGGAACAAACAAGCCTGCCCCACCATCATTAAGATCATGGCTGATCTGATTGCAACTCAACTCCACCTTCCCGTTAACCCATAGTTACCTATTGAATGTGTAGAAAGGAACTGCTGAAGCTGGTTTACACCGAAGGTAGGCACAAAATGCTGGAGTAACTCAGCGGGTCAGGCAGCATCTCTGGAGAAAAGGAATAGGTGACATTCCAGGTCAGACCCATCTTCAGACTGAGTGTCAGGGAAGAGGGAAACTAGAGGTATAAAGAGGTAGGAAAAGAACAAATCAAAGCCAGCAATGATGATCAAGGAAGTGTGGAGCCCATTGTTAGCTGTGGAAAAGGCGATAATGAGTAGAGACAAACAGAGAAACTGAGCAGGACAACAGTGACTCTAGTAGGACAATGAAGGTGGGGGAGTGTGGGAGAGAGAGAGAATGCAAGGGTTACTTTGATTGCTGAAGCTGGAGTCACTCAACCAGTCAGGGTGGAGCATTTCCTTGACGATCATTGCTGGTATTAATTTGTTCTTTTCGTACCTTTTCAAACCTCTCGTTTCACTCTCCCCTGACTCTCATCGAGAGACTAATCAAGAAGCACATCTGTGCCCTCCTTCCTCGCAACATGGACCCACTACAGTTCGCATACCGTCCGAACAGGTCCATGGATGATGCGGTCTCCCAGGTTCTGCACACCGCTCTCTCTCATCTGGACAGCCAGGGGGGCTATGTGAGGATGCTGTTCATTGACTTTAGTTCAGCTTTCAACACAATAGTCCCCAGCAGACTGGCTGAGAAGCTGCTGGAACTGGGGCTTAGCACCCCTCTGTGTGCCTGGGTCCTGGACTTTCTCACCGCCAGGCCCCAAGTGGTCAGGATGGGGGAACACACATCTAGCCCCCTCACCCTGAACAGAGGATCCCCCCAGGGTTGCGTCCTTAGCCCCCTACTGTACTCCCTGTACACACATGACTGTGTGGCCAGGTTCAGCTCAAACTCCATCATCAAGTTTGCTGATGACACTGTGGTAGTGGGCCGGATCTCCGACAACGAAGAGAAGGCCTACCGGGAGGAGGTGGCTGATCCGGCACTCTGGTGTCAGGACAATAGCCTCCTCTTGAATGTCAAAAAAACTAAGGAGCTGATTGTGGACTTTAGAAGGGCTCAACATCCAAGGACGTACACGTCACTGGAGATAAATGGGTCTACTGTGGATAGGGTGAGCAGTGAGCAGCCGCACTGGTGGGCAAGGCAAAGCAGCGCCTTTACCACCTTAGACAGCTGAGGAAATTCAGAGTGTCTCTGAGGATCCTTCATTGCTTCTACTCTGGGGCTGTAGAGTGCATCCTGTCCGGCAACATTACAGTCTGGTTTGGGAACAGCTCTGCCCAGGACAGGATGGCCCTGCAGAGAGTAGTGCGTTCGGCAGAACGCACCATGGGAACTACACTCGCCCCCCTGCAGGACCTATACATCAGGAGGTGTAGATCAAGAGCAAGCAAGATTATGAGGGACCCCTGCCACCCCAGCAACGGACTGTTCCAGATGCTACGGTCAGGCAAGCGCCTCCGCTGTCACGCTGTGAAAACGGAGAGGATGAGACGGAGTTTCTTCCCACAGGCCATCAGGACTGTTAACTTTTATAACTCCAGGGACTAAATTTTGTCTTCTCTGTATTAACTTTATTTATATGCTGTAACTGTAATTCTTTTTTGTGCACAATCCGCAGGCATTGCCACTTTCATTTCACTGCACATCGTGTATGTGTATGTGACAAATAAACTTGACTTGACTTGACTTGACTTGACATTCTGAAGAAGGGTCTCGACCCGAAATGTCACATATTCGTTTTCTCCAGACTCGTTCTGCCTGACTCGTTGAGTTACTCTGGAATTTTGTGGCTATCTTCACAGTAACCTGAAGCTCCCTTGCTTATGAAGAACCCATTTACCTTAGATTAAAAAAATATTTAAAGATTCTGTGTCTGCTGCCATTTGGGGAATAGAGTTGCAAAGACGCACAAACTTGAGTAAAAAAATAATGCCTCATCTCTGCCTGAAATGGATCACCTTTATTTTTAAACAGTGATTCTTAGTCCAGATTCTTTCAAAAACAAACATCCTCTCCATTTCCACCTGCCAAGTGCCCTTGGGATTTATTTGTGCCAATCAAGACCCTTCTAACACTAAATTCCAGAGGAACAGCCCTAGTCTACCCAACCTTTCCTCCTAATCAACATATCACTGCAGTAACCCCCTGAACTGCTTCTAATGTGTTAAGTATCTTCCTTAAATAAAGGAACAATATTGTACACCAAGTGTGGTCTCACGAAAGCAAAACCTCCTGAGTTTGGTTGAAGTCCCCCCATGATAAACAGTAACTTTCTGTTAAATTTCCTGATTTACTTGCCACCTACATATTTGCCTTTTGTGAATCCTGCACCTGGCAGCTCTGCCATTTCTCACCATTTGGACAATACACTAAATTGTTTTTGATAAAATGGAGAATTTCACACTTTCCTGCTAAATACAGCTCTTAAGGATAGCGGAGTCAGGGGGTATGTGGAGAAGGCAGAAACGGGGTACTGATTGAGAATGATCAGCCATGATCACATTGAATGGCGGTGCTGGCTCGAAGGGCCGAATGGCCTACTCTTGCACCTATTGTCTATTGTCTACACAATTTGCCAGGTTTTTGCTCACTCACATCTATGTAAAGCCCTTGCAGCTTCAGTAGCATCTGCCTGTCTTCTTCACAACTTACTCTCCTACCTGTCTCTATACCGTTGGTAAGTTTAGCAACCATACTGTCATAAGGCTGAACTTTCTGCAACATATCACAACGTTTAAGAAACATTTGGACGGGTACATGGATAGGATAGGGTTAGAGGGATATGGGCCAAATGCAGGCAGATGCGATGAGTGTAGATGGGGTATGTAGGTCATCATGGGTAAGTTAGGCCAAAGGGCCAGTATTCCAGGCTATATGACTAACAGGCATGATTAAGCTAACTAAACATCTTCTGGAAATGTATATCTCCCTTCAACACAGCACATTACTTCTTCAAAGAATGCTAATAAAATAACCAAACACAGTATCCCTTTCATCAAACTATGCTTTTGCAAGATGACCTTTTTTTTCCCTAAGTGTCCTACTATAACATCTCCATTATTAGCTTCAAACAATTTTCCTATTTCAGGTGCCTGTAGTTTCCTGCCATCTGTTTCCCTCCCTGTTTGAATAAAGGAATTACATTTTCTACTTTTCAGTCTGGTAGAACCTTCTCCAAATTGAGAGGATTCTGGAAAATTAAAACCAAACATATAAAAAATCTTCCACCCAGTTTGAATGAACCAAGATATAGAGTGCCAGGAATGTATTTTAGAGACACCAAATAGTGGTCACTGTCATAGCATTCTCTATTGTTGCTCCAATAACCACCATGTACAGTATTTAGAACAATCTTTAACCCAACTTGGAGTGATTCTTAAATATTATTTACGATAGTAACAGGATTTAAAGAAAAAAATAACTGAGCATCAGGGATTCCATTAACCAGCAAGTTTGATCTAGAAATATCTCAATGCCATTTTCTGCTATTAGAATCGTATGTGGGTCACCTAACTGTTAGGAAGAGAGAGAGATATAATTGTCAGATTCATGGAGCAGTGGTGTCAAGCTTCCTTGACTGGTTGAAGTCAATGTTATCAGTGCAAACCCAGTTGATGTGTTGCAAGTTCTTGCTGACCTTAATCTGTATGCCTGACCCGCTGAGTTACTCCAGCATTTTGTGTCTACCTTCAATCTGTAGCCCAGTGGGTACTATCTTTTCTCTTAAAGGAATATATCACAATACAAGCATAATATAACCCTTCAAGCTATAGAGGGTTGTTGCTGAAGGGGTCCACATTTCTTAAGTAGCACTTACGTTTTTTAACAATGCGGTTGAGGATGCTCATCAGTTCAGCTGCAGAGATCTGCATGTCCTGCAGTTAAACAAAGAAAGGCCTGAGATAGTGTTGCTGACTTTGTTTGAATTTACTTTTCTGCCCATTCCAGCACCGCAGGTACACATTCTTACTCGAGCACAAAAGCATATGTCCCTCAGGGCCATCAGAACAATGAACAATGTACATTTTGTTTTGGGTGATTAATCCAGATGCAATAACCCCTTTGAGAAAACATACAAAGTGCTGGAAGAATTCAAAGGGCCAGGCAGCATCTGCAGAAGGAAATGGCCAGACAACGTTTTAGGTCGGGGCCTTTCTTTAGCAATCTTTCCTATGCTGCCTAATCCACTGAGTTCCTCCAGCATTTTGGTTTTTACTGAAGATAAGCTGGAGTAACTGTGGGACAGGCAGCATCTCTGGAGAAGGAATGGGTGACGTTTTGAGTCGAGAAGAAGCATCTCTACCCGAAACGTCACCCATACCTTCTCTCCAGAGATGCTACCTGTCCCGCTGAGTTACTCCAGCTTTTTGTGTCCATGTTCGGTTTAAACCAGCATCTGCAGTTCCTTCCTACACACTTTGTTTTTTTAATCAAGATTCCAGCATCTACAGTCTCTTGTGCTTCCACAGTAACCTCCATTGTGCCAAGAGTGGTTGTAGGACAGGCCCTTTTATTCTCCCTTGACAACAGAACACTCTGGACCATCTTTTCCACTATCATGGACTAGTTTCCTTTTTTCCTAGCTGTGTTTTGTACTATTATATTGTAATTTCCTTTTGTTTTGTTGTTGCATTTTTGCACAACCTTTCTTTAAAAAAATTGCAAAATTGTGTGTTATTTATGTATCATTTATGTTTTTGTGTGTGGATCTGCATGTGATGCTGCTGCAAACAAGAGGTTCACTGCACCTCTACTTCGCCGTGCCTGTGCTTTTGACAATAAACCCCAATTGACTTGGGAGGATTGAAATACCCCAGTAAAATATCAGAAACACTCCAACGTGCCACCAGCAGGCAGAAATACTTACTTGTCCAGCAATCTGTTTGAAAATACGGCGAAAATGCAGATCTTCCTCATTCTCCTCCCCGGCTTTTGTTGGTGAGGGCTGACCGTGGGCGAAAATAAAACCAAAGGTTATGCAGTTGGTGAGGGTTCCCTCGGCATCTCAGAACAGACATTTGCACCTAAAGCTGTTCCAGATAATGTCTGAAAGGTAAAAAGCTTGAGGACAGCAGCAGGTGGGTTTAGCAAGGGGGCACTCCCATTTACCTGACCCTGTGAACAGGCCTGTCGGGCTCAGCACATTACCAACCCTCAGCAAGGTCACGTGTGGCATGTTCCTGTGTAGCACAAGCCTCAAGCAGTCAGAAGCACGCTTTACAGTGCAAGGCTGGTTCGGTTAATAGTTCAAATAAACCTTGACCTCACCTCAATCAACTATAACTCCCTTCATTCTGTCACTTAGCCATTGACAAAACCAAGTCATTTTAGCACATTAGCTTCAGGCTACCGTCTGTGTCGATGATTTTGCTTTTCCGTAAATTATGGGATCTTAAATCTCCTTCACCACATGCAAACCCCTTCATAGATTCGCTGATATGTTTCCTATTACTGCTGCAGTACAGACTGAATCTCCTGTATTATTCAATTTTATTTTATGTTCGCACTCTGAAGGATGAAGGACACATCGTTCAAAATCCCCTTTGCTGAGCAAGCTATCAACAGAGCACCTGTTGATGGTCTGTCAGCACATCACTAAAAATCATCCTGTAATTGAGTTTGTACTTCTGATTCTCTGCTTCTCAGTTTCAACGGCAGACGCAGTTTCAGGAGTCAGATCTCACTGGTGGCACAGTCTGGGAGTCTGTCTTGTTGGTGATGCCATTGAGGGTTCTTACCTGGTCTTTTCAGCAAGGTCTCCAGAAGTCTGGTCTTGTCAGTGAGTCTGTCTGTCTGGTCCTGTTCATGAGACTGCCTAGGCACCATTCCTTACTTTCAATTTCTCTGTCTCTGTCTCTGCCAGATGTGCTCCCAAGATGAGACATCTGTGATCTGAGATGTCCTCTTTCTTCAGTAAACATGGCTTCTATCACCAGTGACTCCTTTTTGTCCCGTAGTTATGCTCTCGCTCCCCTAGGCCCCAGACAAAACAAGGGTAGAGCCCCCCTGGACTTTATCATTCACCCCACCAGCCTCTGCATCCAAAACATCAAAATCGCAAATTTCTATCACCTTCAACATGTTCCCACCACCAGTCACATTTTACCATGCCCACCCCTTTCTGCTGTCCAGAGACCATTCCTTTGCACCTCTTCGGTTGATTTAACCCTTCCCACCCCTCCCCAAGCACTTTCCCCTGCATCCACAGGAGAGGTAACATAGACCCTAAACCTTCTCTCTCACTTCCATCCAGCAGTCCTCCCTGGCGAGACAGGGGATCACGGGCACCTTTCCCATTCCGCTTGGATAGCTTGCAATGGTACGAACATTGAATCCTCCATTTTCAGGTAATACTCACCCCTTTCTTTTCTCTGACCCTGCCCCACCCCATTGAGCACACATTTCTCTCACCCTCTCATACCACCATAGTCACGCTGGTAATTTCCCCTCCAATGTATTCTCATTTCTATCCCAGAGTTCCCCATTTTTCTCTCCTTCCTCTGCCCCCTTCCACCATATCCATCCCTACAGCTTTACAATTCACTCCTCTTCTTTCATTATCTGACACCCTTTTGCCACTTGCTCCACCCATCTGCTAATCAAACTTGCCTCTCCTGTAACCAACTATCACTGCCCACACATTGCCCCATCCCCAGCTCTTTTCAAGGTTTCTCCCTCACTCCCCACTCCGTCATTGAAGAAGCACCCCTATCCGAAACATTGTTCTTCATTCCCTCCATAGATGCTGTCTGACCCATTGAGTTACTTCCTCCAGACTTTAGATTTTTTGTTCAAGATACCAACATCTGCAGTTTCATGTGTCTGCCTGGTGTCTGGTCTTGTCAGTGAAACTGTCTGGTGTCTAGTATTGTCAGCGAGACTGTCTGGGGATATGGTCTTGTCGGTAAGGCTGGATATCACGTCCGATGACATTGATCAAGTGTCTGGAGTGGCGATGTGATTTTAAATTGAATTTACTATTCGCCTTTTTTCCCTTCCGCATCCCAGCACTTCCCACTGCTCTGCCAGTCATTTACCTTCAGCTATATCTGGAAACACCATACTAAGCTGTCTCATGTCAAGCTCCTGAACCCTGTCAAACCTTTAGTCCATTCCCATCCAGAAGCATCTGTAGTTGGTGTGGCAGCACCTGAAGCATGGAAAGGAGGTGAGCAGAGCATTTCAATAAATGTATGCAACAGCAAGTCATGCTAGCACATGAAGAAACCTTGATCTTTTTCTTGATTTCCATTCTTTTCTCCTTCTCTTCTTTCTCAGAGTCTGCAGTGCCCTTAGCTCTATCAGAAACAAAGATGATTGGCTAGAGGAGAGAGGGAGTGGTTAGAGAAGATACTGGTGAGCGTGGAGACATGGTGTGGGTTTGACAGGTGCCTTGAAGGTACAATCCACCAATGGAATGGCCAAGTGAGCCAAAGGAGTGAGACAGACCCACTCACATTACTCTGCGCTGGGTGACTTTTTCATGGAGCCTGCGCCACTGTTGACCCTGGCATTGCTGGGTAATGGAAGAGGTATTCCACCTGCCAATACTCACCATTGTAACCGACTCTGGTGAGGGGAAAAGAGGCACCTGAGCAACAATCCAGGTATCACAGCAAAGGGAGTGGGGCGTAGTGCAGAGACGGGGCAGAATGCAAGATAGAATTCGAGTACCTTTGTTCATTTATGTTACAGACTATCTAGTGGCTTGGGAAGGGTTGTTTTTGTGCGTGGAAAGGGCTTGACAAAGTGGACATCCTGTAGGCTTTTCTTTTTTTCTGGAGCCTCTGCATTTTACAGCACCTCTCACTTCCAGAAAATTAACGCGTTTGGGAAGGAACTGTAGATGCAGATAGACACAAAATGCCTGAGTAACTCGGCGGGTCAGGCAGCATCTCTGGAGGAAAGGAATAGGTGACGTTTCAGGTCAATATGGAAGAAGGTTTCAGTCTGAAGGGTCTCCACCTTAAACGTCACCTATTCCTTTTCTCCAGAGATGTTGCCTGAACCGGTGAGTTGCTGCAGCATTTTGTGTCTATGTCCAGAGAATTGGCCCCAGGTTCTGCAGGTATTGATTTGGATCGAGAACCTCAAAACCATCAGGAAGTATTCTGTAGATTCAAAGATGCCGCATATGGGAGGAGAAGGGGCTACCATGGAAGTGTGTGTATAATGTTGGGATATGGGCAAGCCTTTAGTGTGTGTAGAGGCTCTCTGCCACCTCCTAATATACACTGACATTTACTCTCTTGTAGGACTGAAGAAACTCTATAATACCCCCCTGTATCTCCTACATTGGATCCTCCTCTGCCTGCATGATCATCTCCAAGTCTGTCTCCTTGGTCCTCACCTCAACATTGCTGACTAGCTCCCCCCACCCCAATCTCTCCACCTCCCCACCAATAACTGCAGGTATATGGCGATCCAGATTCCATTTGTAAGCCAACAGTCCCCCTCCACCTCTGCTTCAGTCCCAACGTTTCTCCTCAATCCTGGAACAGCTGACCTGAGATGATCTGTGGTTGGTAAAACTAAGACCACAATCCTGGCAGTGCCCTCATCAATGTTGCTTCGGCTCGATGTAAACCCACAGGCGCACAAGCTTACTGCCCCGATGAACCCCAACCTGAACTGCCTTCCCTTCCCTTCCCTTCCCTTCCCTTCCCTTCCCTTCCCTTCCCTTCCCTTCCCTTCCCTTCCCAACACTTTCTGGCCTGGCCCGCGCCTTCACTGTCCTTACACCTACCAAGATTTTCTCAACATATCCATGAGGCTTGTCCTCAAAACAGCTCTTAATTTCCAAATCCCTCCTCCCTACATGATATCTGCCTACCCTATCTCTACTTCCTCTTGTTATCCCCTCCCTCTATTCCACTTTCCTTGGGTAATCGTTCAGAACTCCTTCCCAGCCTTCACTCAGTTTCACAACTCAATCCCTCTGCCTACTTTTATTCCTAATGAACCTTTCTTACTAACAATGCTCTAAATATGCCTAGAATCTATTTTCTCTCTCATCTATTATCATTGTTTTTGTTATTATTGCAAACATTGTCTTCACTCTGACAAATGTTGCAATGAATTTGTGTAAATGGCAATTATGGGGGAAGAGGTTAATTGAATAAGTTTTTATAAAACTACTAAGAAGACATTTTGACGAAAGTAGTATATTATGAAGGGGAAATAGCAACCATTTAAATTGAAATGTACAGAATAATAAATGTTCCTTCAAGGAAGCATCTGTAAAATCCATTATTTGACAAGGAAAGTATGCAATTATATCCTAACAGGTGGTCCTGACCAATAATAATCAACTGGAACATTAACTAAAACAATTGAAACCAGGAACAAAGCTTTCCAAGAGAGGCATTAAACTCGACCATCCTCCAGCCACCTCAGTGAGAGAAATGCATTCAGGTTGTCCAGCCACCATGGATAAATTGACTCGGTGGTACTGAAAGCCAATAAAGACCAGTAGGATCCCAGATTCGATACCGGTACTGGCCTGGCCTGGCCTGATTTGGGCAAGGCAACACCGAGGCTTGCTAAAAATAATGTAAACTGTCCATCCTTGATCAGAGAATCAGACTAGGATTCCAATCCCCACCCTTGCATGGGTAAGTGCAAATTGAGGATAGAGTTCTCTGAACAGTTGGAGGCCTTGTTAAGTCTGATAAGCCTTTCTGCGTTGGAGGGGTCCACCGTGAGTCATACGAGCATAATCTGGCCAGGACTGCATCTGATACTACAGGACTATGTCCCACTAGGGCCAGCACAAGGGGAAAATTGTATCTGACAGGTGAGTGTAAGTTGCGTGGAAGGACACAAAATTGGTACTTGTGCTGGAGTGAGATTTGTGGATTACTATTTAGATAGTCCTTGGCATGGTATTTGAGGAATAAAGTCTTCGTTTAGCATTTTGTAAGATTGAGTTGATACAAAGAGGAGAATGGTTTTCCCACTGAGGAGTCTGGAGACCACAAGTCTGCCCCAAATTATGAACACCTGACTTATGGACACCCAGTACATACGAATAAGTGTGTGGGGGACTGGTGGGATGAATGGGGATGGATTTGCCGGCTGCTGCATGGTTACAGGTATCTTCTGACAAGGGGGTAGGGGCAATTCTGTGACTCTCGGTCCCAAGGCACAACGATCGAGGCTGGATCGAGCTAAGCAGAGCTGAGAGCACTGGGGAGATCCGTTCACTCACTTACTCAATGTCAATGAGATCGGCTGGCAGCTGGTCTTCCAGCATCTGCTCGCTCTCCCATCACAGCTCTTTCTGCGATCCTCTCTCACACACTGGTTTTGTTCATTTCTGACTTACGAACAGTTCCCAGGATCCGAACCGTTGCATTACCCGGGGATGCCTGTTGTCCGAAAGAGGGTTCTCTGAGCTTAGTGTCATGGAGAAAGGGTACTGCCAGCTCCCAAGTGGGGACAGCGACCTCTGCTGGCTGATGAGCTCTGTGCTGCCAATGACAGGAAGAAAGGTGGGAGCTTATGGTTGAGTTGCAGGAGCTGGAAACTGAGAAACGATGGGCCCATAAACAAGATAGTTGGAGAACATGTGATGCAGGTCTCCAGGGACCTTAAAAGCTGGAAAATAAGCCATTTACTCCCCTCCAGCCACTTGGTTCATAGATGGACTGAAGCCCACGAGTTCCAGGACTAGTTTATTTGACCACCATGTAGGATAAAAATGATGCACTCAAAACACGCAGATTGGCTGAGAGACACACAATCCATCCAAGAAACAGGCATAAGCCAACAAGCTTGGGTTAGTCCGCTGATTGTATACAGTAAGACACATCTTAAGCTTATGCGACAGTGCAAAATGGGTTACGGTGAAAAGGCAGACCCTTTTACATCTATCCTGGCTTTTATTTCTTACACTGTTGCGAAAAGTCATAAAGTAACTCCAATATGTCTGAAGTTTAGTGCAGGCAACCGTGGCATTCTCTATGCTGTAACCCTGAGAGATAACTCACCCAGGGAAGATACTGGGCAACAGCTGAGTAGAATCTTACTCTATGCTTTAATCTTAGGTGGGTGATAATGAGCCAGCAGCCCATTTTAAATCCTGCCTGTTATGTTTCAACACGGTGAGATATCAGAATAGGCCACTGGTTCCCTGTTTACACCATTACATAAAATCAACCCCATTAATTTTCTGGTATTTTCATATGCTCTATGGATTGGCTCCTCCTTATTTTCAAGGAGGATCCAGCTGTGATTAAGTTCACAAAAAGAACCTTTTCTCCTTGGGTTGAAATGTCAAAGAAAAGAGGAATAGGTTTAAGATGAGAGGGGCAAAGTATAAAGGAGACGAGCAGGGAACTTTTTTTTTTACATAGCTTGTGGTGGGTGCCCAGACCATGCTGCCAGGGGTGGTGATGGACATAGATGTAGCAGTGGTGTTTAAGAGACTTTTGGATAAGCACAAGGATCTGCAGGGAATGAAGGGATATGGATTATGTGCAGGGAGAGTAGATTTAAGAGGATGTTGCCAGTATTTGAGGTCCTGAGCTATTTCCGGAGACGTTGGGTAGGTTAGGACATTATTCCATGGAGTGCAGGAGGATGAGGTATGATCTAATGGAGGTGTATGAGGTGTAATAGGGTGAATCCCTAATTTATCCCAGAGAATGGGAATCACAAACCAGAAGACATCGGTTTAAGGTAAGTGGGAAAAGATTAGTAGGAACCTGAGGGGCATCTTTAGCCACCCAGAGGGTGGTGGGTATATAGAATGAGCTGCCAGAGGAGGTAGTTGAGGCAGGTACTATAACAACATTTAAAAGACACTTGGACCGTACATGGATAGCAAAGGTTGAGATGGATATGGGTCAAATGTGGACAGGTGTAGATGGGGCATCATGGTGGGCATGGGGAATTTGGCCCAAAGGGCCTGTTTCTGTGCTTTAAGAATCTATTTACTCCATTAGTTTAACTTGACATCATGTTCGGCATTGGCTTGTGCTGTACTGTACAGTTCAAGGGTCTAAATAGATAACAGGACCGAAGAAAGTTTTCCATGGATTTGAAGGGAAATCCCTTGCCTGAAGGAATTGACAAGCTGAGCTTAATCCCGAGCACATTACACCGCTATTGGCACATTCATTCCGGCTTTGTCACTGCAGAGGACGAACCCGCACCTGAATGTACCCGGTTGATGCATGCAAGTTAAAGGCATCTTTCCCACTGCATCTTCCATGCTGTCCATTCAGGTGCGCAGCATTCCCCTCAGTGTACCGGATTTGTCCAAGTGTTCTCACACCCCATGCACAGACAACAGCAGAGCTCACGCACCTTTTTCTGAGTCGACAGAAGATGATTAGGCAGAGGGGAAAGAAAGACCAGTTAGAAAGAAATGTAATAAATGTAATAACTGCAGATGCTGGTTTACCAAAGAAGACACAAAGCGCCGGAGAAACTCAGCAGCATCTCAAGAGACCACGGATAGGTGATGTTTCAGGTCAGGACCCTTCTTCAGACATTGCAGAGGGGGATAGGGGCAGGAAAGGAAGCTGCAAAAGAGGATGGGCAGGACAGAGCATGGCTGCTAATGGGTGAACAGAGGCGAGGGGGATTTGATAGGCAGATTGTTGGACAAAGGACATAGATGAAAAGACAGGTGCGTGCCCAAAATGTTAACGAATTGCAACTTTTGAAGCTCAAGGATAGAAAAGTTGCAAACTGTGAAGCCAGTGGAAGGAAAAACCTCCTCGAATGTGTTCACCTATTACCGGCCATGTTCTGTCTGCCCCTCCTCCCTTCCAGCTCTCTTTCCTGATCCTCCCCCCACCCCATGCAATCAGTCTGAAGAAGGGGCGTGACTTGAAACATCACCTATCCATGTTCTCCAGGGACAATGCCTAACCTGCTGAGTTATTCCAGCATTTTGTGCCTCTCTCCAGTTAGAAAGAACATGGAAAGTAACTGGAAGAGGACAGGGCAGATAGTTTCAGCAATATCATCAATTCTGAATACTTCTTGTGTATTTTAGGTTACGTTTTATCTTGGGTTAGTGGACAGAGAAGTGTGAATCAAACATTTAAGACTAAGCATACTTTAATTCCTGCATGGCATTGTCAATTGGCCTGCTAAAATAATAAAATCCACCTGAGGAAAATATTTCCGCTATCTTGGAAAATGTCCACTTTTTGAGAAGGATACAATCGTAATTCTTTGGACTTTACAGGTTGCTGATATACTGTATAAGGTTGCTGACCGCATGTGTTAGATCTAAAGTGTGTTAAATCTAAAGCTCATGGAAGCAAAGCAGGAAACTGGATTCTCCCACTAGTGGAAACATCACATCCACTCTATCTGAGCCTTTCATTATTCGGTAGATTCGGCTTCACTAAATGGGATTGGCCAAGTATTGGCAAATGGTGTATCCACAGCCCAGGTTAGGACTGCCTGCATCTTATGATCCACACAGTCCGGAGATGGGACATCAGTTCAGGTCCTCGTCCCCAACAATTTAATCCCCTAAATCCTTTGTAGCGAAAATTAGCATCAAGAGGGTGTGAAGATGCAGGCATATTGGGTGAATGCATTACCCCAGCAAGCAAGCAAGCTAAAACCCTCCGCCCTGGTTATTCTGTTCTACTGGCTTAACTTTGGAGGAAGCTTGGTGGCATTTCCACTCAAAACGAAAGAACAGGCAAAGCCTTAAAGGATTAGTTGTCTATAACTTCAAAAGTAAAAGGGGGGTTGAACATCAGAATGGGATCTGTCACTGAGATTATCAGAAACAGACTTTGTGTTCTTGAAAATCTTTCCTCGTTCATAAATAATATAATAAGGTTACTCAAGGGTAAAACGATAAACAGAATATAAAATGGTACTAACCTTAGGGTTGTTGTCTATGATCTGGTTCTCAGTTTCCCTGAAATCAATAAATCAGATATATATTTATTATCGGGAATAAAATATAAATTTCAAATTTCCTCCAGTTTTAAACTGTATTTCTTTTGTCCTGAGACAGGTTCTCACTACCCAATGATTTCTCAGGTTTGTAAACATGAGGTGGGCCCATTGTCAGAGCAACAACACCTACTAACATGTAGTTGAATTGGGTGTGGTTATAGTACTATGAACTATCATGGTACAAATTATACACTGAAAATGCTGGTGATATTCAGCAGGTCAGATAGCATCTGTGGAGGCACAGAAATAGTGCTAACGCTTCAAGTTGATGATCTTTCAACTTTCGCTCTCCATCGCTGCTATCTGACCTGTTTGGTGCGTCTAGCATTTTCTGATTTTTAGTTCGGATCTCCAGAAGCTGCAATTTTAAAATCAGTTCTATGCACAAGACCCTGTCAGCAGACAAGGCATTTAAAACCAGGTGATTTTGTTTTTTCAAGTGGTGTCAGTCTAATTTATTGTCACGTGTGCAGTGGAAACCTTTTGTTGCGTGCTAATCAGTCAGCAGGAAAACACGATTACAATCGATTAATTTATAGTGTATAGATACATGATAAGGGAATAAGGTTTTAGTGCAAGGTAAAGTCAGCAAAGTCTGATCAAGGATAGTCCGAGGCTCACCAAAGAGGTAGATAGTAGTTCAGCACTGCTCTCTGGTTGTGGTAGGATGATTCAGTTGCCTGATAACAGCTGGGAAGAAACTGTGCCTGAATCTGGAGGTGTGCGTTTTCACACTTCTGTACCTTTTGCCTAATTGGAGAGAGGAGGAGAGGGAGCGGCCAGGTTGCGACTCGACCCTGATAATGCTGCTGGCCTTACCGAGGCAGCGTGAGGTATAAATAGAGTCAATGCAAGGGAGGTTGGTTTGTGTAATGGTCTGGGCTGCGTCCACAAGTCGCTGCAATGCCCAATGCCATGCATTGCAAATGCAATGTCATTTGCATTTGGAAAACACACTTCTTCTGATGAGGACAAAGAGACTCTCATTATGGTCGGAGCAGACAGTGGGTTTATCGGTCTAGTCTGGATGGCTGGCCAGCAGTTCCCCCAGCTGCTCCCCTCACAGTCTCAGTCCCCACTCGTGCCTGGTGAGAGGTCACTCACTCTGACATGTTCTGTTTCTCCGAAAAGACCCTGAGGACAAACTCGCCCTCCTGGTGCGGTTCGTACGTGGAAGGGACGATCACATATTCACCCGGGGGTAGCCTGAAGCGCTGCGATACCTCCCGCAGGTTAATGTATGACTTTGACCTGCATTTGGAGGCCTGGTAGAGGAAGAAATCTTTGGGAAGATGTTGCTTATTGCTGTACATCTGGGGGAGAAAAAGGAACAAAGAAAATTAACCATTGATTTCCAAGGACTGGCAGGATTGGCTGGAGAACGACCTTTCCCACTGACAAGAGAACAGGGAAAAGTCACCAATCAAAACAAGAATACTACAGGTACTCCCCAGGTAATGGCAGGGATCCATATCTGAGAATTGTTCATTACAGGTGCATCTCACAGGTTACAAATGCAACTGTGAATCAAGTTCCCAGTCAGCAGAAGATGTCAGCAGCTCCGCAGCGACAAGCAAATCCATCTCCCAGACGACTGTTTATATCTAGGACGGAACTGCAAATGCTGGTTTAAACCGAAGATAGACACAAAAAGCTGGAATAACTTAGTGGGTCAGATGGCATCTCTGGAGAAAAGTAATAAGTGATGTTTCGGGTCAAGACCCTTCTTCAGAAAAAGGGTCTCAATCCGAAACGCCACTTATTCCTTTTCTCCAGAGATGCCGTCTGACCCGCTGAGATACTCCAGCTTTTTGTGTCTATCTTCGCTTGTTTATAAGTTCGGGCTGCATACAAGTCAGGTGTTCATAAACAGCATGCTAATGGTGATAGATCAGCAGGTAAATTGGGCAGAGCAATGACAGATGGAATGTAATCCTGGTAAGTGTGAGGTGAAGCATTTTGCAGGAATCAGTGTTGGATTTATATTGAGTATGGTAGGGCCTCAGGGAGTATTAAGGAACATTGATGTACAAATCTAAAGATCCTTAAAGGTGGCAGCACTGGCAGATAAGGTGATGAACAAGGTGCATGGGATACTTGCCTTTATTATCCAGGGCAAGGATCTATGAGCAGGGAAATTACGGTTCTGTTTTATAAAGCATTGATTATGTTACAATTAGAGCATAGTTTACAGTTCCGATCTCCACATTACTGGAAGGATGTGATTGCATTGAACGGTGGAAGGAGATTCACCAGCATTTTGGCTGAGATGGATTGGTTCATTTGTGAGGGGAGGCTCGATAGGCTGGGTTGTTTCCCTTGGAGCGGAAGAGGCTGAGGGAGCACCTGATAAAGGTATACAAAATTATAAGCTGCCCAGATAGGATGGATAGTAAGAAACCATTCCCCATAGAAGAAGTGTCTAAGATCAGAGGGCACAGGTTTAAGGAGAGGAGTATTGGCATTGGCTTATGATTATCACGTACCGAGATACAGTGAAAAGCTTTGCTGTGTGCAATCCAGTCAAATCATACTATATACTAGTACAATCAAGCTGCACACAAATACAACAGGCAATGCAAAGAGAAAAATACTAAAGTGCAGGATACAGTATTACAACATTATAGCATTGCAGTTAACAGAAAAAAGTGCAAGGTGTGCAAGGAGGTAGATTGGTAGATTGGGACTACACTCTTGTTTATGGGAGGACCAGGCAGTATTCTAATAACAGTGGGGAAGAAGCGGGGAAGTAGGAGGTTTGGAGGGGATCTGAAGAAGATCTGTTCCACCCAGAGTTTGGCTGAAATCTGGAAACTGCAGGTTGAGAAGGAGGCAGGTAGTCTCACAGTAGTGAGCTATTTGGACAATACTTGAATCACCAAGGCACAGAAAGATACAGAACAAACGCTGGCAAATGGATTATCGGTAGACAATTGATGATCAATGTAAACATGAGCCTGTTTCTGTGTTGTATGGTTCGATGACACAGTAAAACTAAATGGAAGGAAGAGTTCTCCCTGCAGCAAGTTGTAAAATGACAAATAAAAATTGAGGTTTTTTGTGTATAAAATCATGAGAGGAATAGATCGAGTAGACGCACAGAATCTCTTGCCCAGAGTAGGGGAATCGTGGACCAGAGGACATAGGATTAAGATGAAGCTGCCAGAGGAAGTAGTTGAGGCTGGGACTATCCCAACATTTAAGAAGTAGTTAGATAGGTACATAGATAGGACAGGTTTGGAGGGATATGGACCAAGCGCAGGCATGTGGGACTAGTGTAGCTGGGACATGTTGGCCGGTGTGGGAAAGTTGGTCCGAAGGGCTTGTTTCCACACTGTATCACTCTATGACTCTAATTAGAGAATTTAAAAGGAAAATTTATTGAGGGGCTCAAGAGATGGGCCAGGTTAAAAAACAGTGGGTCCAGAGTGATAATTATATGGTATATTTCCTGGCTCGAGAGGGTTTATTTAAGTGAAGCACAACCATGTTATAATGGTTAAAAATAAACACACACCCCTTTCAGAACTGAATGATAGAATACACTGGAAACACAGCACTGCAAACATGTTAGAGCAAATGAGTCACAGAAAGTATCAGAGTAAACTTGCAATCACAAATATTAGAACAAACATGTTACAGCAATCTACAGCCATCCGTTGTTTATTTACCTCCTTTGGCACCTTTAAGAAAGAAAAAAAAGAAAAAAAAATATTAACAATTCCATCTATATCTAAAAAATGTAAATACATACTCAAACTTTATAAGTACAAGGAATGTGGCTGTAAGGTAAAATTGCTCAGTCTTCTGAGCACCTCTAACTTTGGGGCGGTAATGTGTGGGTGGTGAATGGGGAGAAACAGCAAGACTGGGATGTCGAAGCTCAGTTAGTTGCACTGCTCACCCAGTCCAGGCACACCTGAAGGCATGACCTGGCTCGGTTTGTCAGCACCTCCTGCAGAAGAGTGACGCCAAATTAATGAAGATTTGTCACAGAATTGTAAAAAAGACTCCCACATTTCCACACTTTGAATGAAGGTGGAGAATGTTGCTGCATTGGGCATGGACTTAAATCCAGCCCAGTTAAGATCAATATCTGCCCTGCCTGCTGGGGTAGATTCCCATTTCCCTGAGCGAGGATTATGGTGGAGCAATTCGCTGACTGTAAGGAAGCCAACACCGGACTCAGGGGGAAGGGAAACATGCAGTTTTGAAAACTGGAGTAGGATTTCCTCCATTACATTACAATCACAATCAACTAAAAAAGCCTTGGAGAAACAAGGAACTGCTGATGCTGGCTTACAAATAAAGAAACAAAGTGCTGGAGTAACTCAGCGGGTCAGGCAGCTTCTCTGGAGTTAGGTGCTGTTTCGGTCAGGACCCTTCTTCAGACTGCTTGTTGTGGGGTGGGGGTGGGGGGGGGGGGAGAAAGCTTTAAGAGAGGAGAGGCAGGGCAAAGCCTGGCAAATTATAGATAAAAATAGAAGTGCGAAATGTGAAGCCAGAGGAAGAGAAACACATGGAAGAGGAAGGCGAGGGGATAAATGGTTGTGCGCCTAGGTATGGCGCAGGGAAGGGGGGAGGGTTTGTAGGTTAGTTACCTAAAATTGGAAAATTCAATGTTCATACCGTTAGGTTGTAAGCTACCCAAGCGTAATGAGGTGCTGTTTCTCCAATTTGAGTGTGGCCTCACTCTGTCAAGAGAGGAGGCCCAAGGCAGGGTCAGTAAAGGAATGGGAAAGGGAGTTAAAATTGTTAGCAACCCGGAGATCCAGGAGCCCTTGAAGAACCCAGTGCAAGTGTTCAGCGAAACGTTCGCCAAATCTAGCGTACAGTGCATTCAGAAAGTATTCAGACCCCTTCACTTTTTCCACATTTTGCTACGTCACAGCCTTATTTTCAAATGGATTAAATCCTTTTAAAATTATCAATCTACACACAATACCCCATAATAAAAAAGCGAAAACAGGTGTTTAGAAATGTGTGCATCGACACTCCCCATCCAACCTGACAGAGCTTGAGAGGATCTGCAGAGAAGAATGGGAGAAATTACCCAAATACAGGTGTGCCAAGCTTGTAGCGTCATACCCAAGAAGACTTGAGGCTGTAATCGCTGCCAAAGGTGCCTCAACAAAGTACTGAGTAAAGGGTCTGAATACTTATGTAAATATGATATTCCAGTTATTTCTTTTTAATTACTTTGCAAAAATTTCTAAACACCTGTTTTCACTTTTTTATTATTGGGTATTGTGTGTAGATTGATGATAAAAAAAAGAATTTAATCCATTTTGAAATAAGGCTGTAACGTAGCAAAATGTGGAAAAAAGTGAAGGGGTCTGAGTACTTTCTGAATGCACTGTAGACTGGATCTGGATACTGGATCTCCCGAATGCAAACTATTTTAATTCCCCTTCCCATTCTCATATTGACCTTTATGTCTGGAGCCTCCTCCATTGCCAAAACGAAGCCATCCAAAAACTGGAGGAACAGCACCTCTAATTCCACTTGGGTAACTTACAGTTTTAATGGTATGAACGTTGAATTCTCCGATTGTAGGTAACTTACCTACAGCAATTACCCTCAACAGGTGCTGTCCAATCTGAAGGGTAGCATCAGCATTTCTTTATTATTTTAGTCTCTTTCTCCCTGTCATTCCTATTTCTATTTGGTTAAACCTTTTGCTTCGAAAAATAAGAACTACTTGAATTTATAGAACATCCAAATAAACAGCCCATTGCTTTCCTGTTCAAATGAAAGATGCTCGAATTAAAACATTGCCTGATTCTCTCTCCACAGATGCTTCCCAAACTGCAGTGTTTCCAGCATTTTCTGATTTTATTTCAGATGCTCATTTTTTGGATTTCCTTTGCCTTCTCTTTCTTTCCAAGGTGCACCAATCAGGAAATGGAAAGAGTTCATTGTCTGATTTCCAAATTTGTCTGAACTTTATCTTCAGAAGTTACCTCGTAAATAGCAAATCCAATGGTGTGAAAGCTGACGCCAATCCTGCGCTCCTTACGACGGTTCTTTTGCATCAGAGCAACCACAAATGTACAGAGGACTTCATTGTCATCCGGATCATCATCCTCCTCAAATAGTTTCAGCCGGTACTGCGGATTTGTCCAGAACGTGTCTTAAATGAAAGAATGGAGAGAGGGAGGGAAAGCTGTTCTCACAGAGTCTAAAAAGAGAACAAAAATACTAGAGATGGAGCAGAGAAGGGAAGTCTAGATGGTGCAAAGTCTAAGTCAGAGAAAAGAAGGAATAAAGAAACTGGGGAAGGAGGAGAATGAGAGGGAACACATAACAAAACATAAGCAGGAGTGCAGATAAAAAGGAAACCAAGAGCAATAAAATTGGTACAAGAAAAATAATCAGATTGTCACAAAGACCTAGTGCAGGCATTTCCTCAGGCAGTACCCACAACTCTTATGTGAGTGCATTAGGCATCACTTTGCAGGCTGACTCTTGTCAGCAATAGGTCGGCTACACTCCACCATTGGACCACACTGTCTAGCTTGCTGGAGAGCCCCTGGAATCACTTCTTGCATCACTAATCCTGGGCAGAATCCATGGTCTTTTTCCTTCTTAATGACAATCGTGCAGCTTCACGGAAGGAAAATACATTTATAGTTTGAGTTAGCACATTCTTCTATCACTGCATGAGTTACCTACAGGCATATCCAAAGATATGCACATCAGTATGTTCGTTGGCCAGTGTAAATGAAAATGTACGCTGGTGTGAAGGTAATTCTGGGGGTGATTTGATGGGAATGCAGAGAGAATAGGTCACAGAAAAAGTTAGCTGTGAATGGGGCTCATTGAACCAGTATAGACTGGATGGGTAAAAATGTCCTCCTATGTCATAAGCAGATATGAAAATAATAAGAAAATATTGTTAGCTCCTTCACAGGGCAATAGGATGGAAGTTGAATACAGTCTCCTCTCATTCCAAAAATAAGTGAACAGAGAAAGATACCTGTGGAGGAGGAAGTGGCAGGGAGAGAGGAGGGAGGAGGGAAACAAGGCGCAACTGGCAGTTGAAAACCCACCTGGATAGTTCCGGCACCCTCCAGCGGAACAGCCCCTTACCCACCGCCCTTCATTGATGGAGACCGTCCACTTATGGAGCTTGTCATCGTCCAGTGCGTCCGGCGTCATGTTACAAATCTCCAGCTTTGTGAAGTTCTTCTTGAAATCATCAAAGGACATCCTGCAAATGGCAAGGTGTATAGTGTTCCATCCAACATCCCACCATTCACTGTGAGCTTCAAG